>NC_053116.1:22899106-23199106 GCF_010015445.1 Perca fluviatilis | reverse complement strand
ATGTACCTTTATCTCTAAAATGTTTTCCATGAAATAGGGAAAGTAATATGAAATGTGTTTTTTTTTTTATTATTTTTGGGGTATTTTAGGCCTTTATTTGTATAGGACAGCTGAAGACATGAAAAGGGAGAGAGGGAGGAATGACAGCAGTCGAGGAGTAAACCTCTATATATGGGCACCTGCTCTACCAGGTGAGCTACCCAGGCGCCCAAGAGCTAAAATTCTTGACTTGAAGAAGTTTCAGGAGACTTTAATGATTTATGTAGAAGCATTTAATGTATCTCGATTGAAGAGAAGTAGGATTAAGCAGTACAATTTAACCACAGGGTAGCGTTATGGAGTGCCATCCCAACTCTGAGAATTTCTGCCCTTTCAATGTGTATTTAACTCATGCTGGAGGTGTTCATTTTAGCTGTATACAAAATGTACAAATACAAATACAAGCTTCCTCTAACCTTCGATGCAAACAAAGATATTACTGGTGCTGTAAACACATATGCTTACCTAAATCATGAACCCAAGATGTGTGTGTGTGTGTGTGTGTGTGTGTGTGTGTGTGTGTGTGTGTGTGTGTGTGTGTGTGTGTGTGTGTGTGTGTGTGTGTGTGTGTGTGTGTGGGTGGCATTATCTAATTCCGGAGACCTTGGGAGACAGACACACAGGCCCAAGCATTTTGTTACGTATCATACAGCTGCTCAGTCTCCCTCAACTCTGAAGACCCAGAGTTAACCTACGGCCTGGCCTAAAAGTGTTTATAAAATTAACATGTTGGGCTTTAACCTGTGACTTGAATGTGACCTAGTGTACCACTAGTCTCAATTTAGCTGCATGAGTGTGTAAGCTGAAAATCATAAATATTTTTTAATAGTTTTAAGACATTAGTGAAGCTAGCTTTACGTGAAAGACTTAACTGTAATTATCACCAGTGTGGCAGTTTGAAAGCAAACAAAACACAAAGCTTGTGAATGTGCTGCAGTACACTGTGATATTTCTACTTTACCTCTCTCTCTTTGAGTCGGAGTTTCTCCTGAGTGTGACGGAGCTGCTCCTCCACCTGAGAGTCCCTTCTTGCCGTCAGTTGCGGCTCTGCTTCCTCTGATGTCAGACGCCCCTGCATCATTAAGTCCTGGCTCTCATTGCTGCAATCTAGGAAACAGAAAGCAGTTTAAATAAAGGATCCATGTTGTATTTGAAATGTTACAAAGATTATAACAACATGACTCTGAGGTCTAAGTGTCTTGCCTCTGAGATTCTGGATTTCCTCTCTTAAACTCTGGTTGTCCTCTTCCAGAACACAAATGTTGTACTGTAGCTCCTTCTTCTCTTGCCTCAATGAAACCACCTCCTCCCTCAGCTCGGCCTCTCTGCCTCTGGACAGCTGCACAGGACACAAATGTTTTTCACAACCATTTACATTGAATCTTCTGGCCATCCACGTGGTCCAACTGTCTATACTGTACCTCCACGTGGCTGTGCAGCTGTTGCAGCTGGTCATTACTGAGGTGTTGGTTCTCCCTAAGCTGTCCAGAGCTCAGCTTCAGCTGCTCACAAAGGCTCTGCCACCTCTGTGCCTCTGCCTTTGCTGTAATTACCGCTTCCTGCTGGCAAAAAAATATAAAGTACCTTAGAAATCCAGCTACAATATGTCAACAGAACATATTTATCACAGGAAAAAAAAACTGAAATAAGTTAGTGACATCAATGTGTCTTTCAGCATAGTCAAAAGTTAGTTAAAAGCTATATTTGACCTGCATTGTCGCAGCTTTGCTGAGCGCTTCAGTTTTCTCCTGTGTGACCTTCTGCAGGGCGACCAGGACCCTCTCCTCATACACCAGTTTCTGCTTCTCCATCTGTATCATCAGCTTCTTCACTCCATCCTTGGGAAACTTCTATAAGGACACAACACTGCTGAGTTAAACTACAGACACTTACAGGGTGGGAAGCAAATCAAAACCACGAAGGAGACACACTGCACCATCACTGCAAGACAGAGTGAAAGTGTAAAGCATGTTGGCTGTTTGACAAAATGTCTGGGTTGTTGCATAGAAATATTTAAAAGAAAAACATTAAAAACACTTCACCACCAGCTGCTTTTCTTACCTGCAGGCAGACTTGCAGCTGCGCCTCCAGAGCCTTGATCTTGTTTCTCAGCAGGTCTTCACTGCAACGAGCCTGTGTGGGTTAGAAAGGAAATGACTGGCTGTCACGCTGTAGCCTGCAGATGGAAAATGAATGGTTCATCTACCAGAATCTGTGACAGCATGTTCTTTCACTGTCTGCGCTCACTGGTGCACAATGGAAACTTGCAGCATAAGTGAGCCTCAAGAAAGATCACAATATCTGCGTGTTCTGCAGCACTACACTGCTATGTAGTGTGAAAAAATATATAAGATAACAGGTTGCCTGAGAATGACATACCTGAGTGAGAATGAAAAAGCATAAATTATTTAAACTACATCATCTTCTAGATCCACAGATGTTCAAACTTAAATAAAAAAAAATCAACAAAACAAAAAGGGAAACACCAATATTTCCCCTCCATTCATTACAGCCAGAGTAGCCAAAAGAGAGCTAATGAGGATGCATAGAACCTATAATATCTGCTGACTGTCACGCCCTTCCTGTAGAAGTATGACAGCTTGCACTCGTCCTATGCAGTATAGGCTAGAGCGGAAGCAGGAAGCTCCAAACCACAGACTGCATAGGCCTTCCTGAAGTAGCAGCTGCCTATACACTGCTGTGCACACAACTGTGACAAAGACATTTTCAGTGTGATATCAACCAGGGAACCAAAGAAATAACATGCCCTTATAAACAAGAGATATGTGTTTGGTATTTGGAGACTGTAACTGTGAAACACTGGCGGTGTGCTCAATGATAGCCCATGTGCATACTGATGGAGAGTCTTACCATCCATATTTTGTTGGAGGAGTTCATGAGGTTTGACGTGCTCTCCTGGAGGGCTGCCAGCTTCTTCTTCACGGCCTCCTCTCTCCACAGGGCCTCCTGGCAGAAAACACACAGCAGATGAGAGAGAGCTACAACAACATGCAAATACTAAGCCAACATCTTCTCTTCAGGTTTTAACCTTATATTTAAATTATGGTCATCACATCAGTTATCTCCTGTAGGCTAGTCCATAAAAATAGAACTAATATTTTTCTCTTTTTGTCCTAAAACATTGAAAGGCAGGCAATTAACGTCACACAGTATGGTCTTTACTGTAGCTTCAGGAGATATAAACAAACTACAGAAGAGTCATTCAGTCAAACTTATTTCAGTTACTGTAAGTTAAATCAAGCTAGCATTAGCCACCATTAGCTAACCTTCCAGGCCATACAGTAGCTTCAAACAAACTATCTGTTGCTTATTAACAAAGTATTGGATGATAGTAAATGATAAAATGTAACAGAAGCACAAGAAGGGAAAAGTCACAAACTTATTTCAGTAATGTCAGTTCGCTAACATTAGCCACCATAAGTCAGCAAAAGCTACAGGTCATACCAGAACAAATGAGGCTGTATCAGTAAAATTCTTAAGTGTGTTTAACGGAGAAAGTGTAAGTTATATAGATGAATTTAACTTTTCATTTATTATAGGAAGAATGTTATTTCATCTGTCAAAGTGACTTAAAGAACACACCAACAGCAGCATTACTTAAGGAAATAATAGCTTACCTGCAAGTAGTCAGTTAACTTCTGAAGATCCTATTATGTGAGAGAAAATGTACATTAAAAACAGTTACATTTCATTAAATCTTATATTTTTTTCTAATATGCAATTTAGATTTAAAACCCCAGTGAATAAAGCAACAGTTTGAAACTTACTGACTCCTTGACAGTGACAAGACCAGACCTGCATAGAAGAAAATATCTCATTATAGAAATATAAAACACTGATCACAGCTGCATCTGACATCAAATCTGAGATTTAAATTCAGCTCACTCTGTCTGCACACTGGTCTCTTGCAGTATCTTTTTTTGTAGAATATTTTCAGTTTGAATGGAGAGTTTCTGGTGAATCTTTTCTGTTTGGATGAATGTTTTGATGCTTGTCTTTTGAGCTTTGAGAAAAAAGTAAAAAAACAAAAACAAAAAACAGCATTATAAGTATGAAAAATAATTTGACATTCTCTGGTCAAAATGTTATGCAACTAGGCAAACTATTTACCATTCATACTATTCTCTCTTTTATCTGAGCTTTTCATCCTGTGCTGGTTTGATTCCTTCATCGCTTGTGTGGAGGTAGATGCTTGCTTTCTTGCATGGCCTTTCTCTTGTCTCATCAGTGTTGCCTGTTCTGACCATAATGAAGCCTGAGGAAATGAGGAGAGAGAAGAAGAAGCAGGTGTTATTCCCTGTGGACGTGGAAAGATGAAACATACAATAATACTAACGCCAAAGTATATTTACCCAGTTGCTGGTGCTTGGACCGTCACTTATGCTGCTATTTGGTGTTAAAATCATCATTGGATGCCTCCCGTTAGCGGTGGGAGTATTTTGAATATTTGTATGCAATGCCTCTGACTTGCTGATTGAACTGTGATGTTTCACTGAAAATGTCTTTGGTGAAGGTTTTCTCCTGGAAGAATAGTTTGTAGTATTACAACCACACGGCTCTGGGCTCACTGATCTCCTCCTCAGAAACTCAAGATGCCTCTTTTCCTTCAGTTCATTTTTTATCAGTCTTGTGTCAAACTCTCTCGTAGGGCTGCGACATGATGTCACGTTGTTACGTCCTCGCAGGTGTTCACGTTTTTCTGCTCTGATGTCCACTAATTGGTCAAAGTGTTTCACTGGGGAGAGCTGTATTCCAGTGATTGCCAGGGTGTCCATGGCAGCTCCTCTGGCTGTTACCGTGCCTCGAGCCTACAGCGAAAATGTATCAGGAAATTGATTATAACTATTTCTAATGATGAAATATATATTTGATTTGGAAAATAATTAATAAACAATTTATTGATGTGTATGAAATGTTATAGTTAGCTGAAAAATATGAAGTGATGCAGGTGCAGATATAGACTGTATATTTAAAACATATATCTGTATATAACAGTTCAGTTTTATTTTTTCATTTTCATAGAAAACACAATGTTTGAAATATGCCCTAAAACGTGGGTGGTATAAATTTGTATTTCTCAAACACTTCTCCTGATAGTTTAATGTCTAGAGACTTTTACCTAAACAAAGGAAAATAATGTATAATAAAATAAAGCAAAATGCAAAGCCTTAACAGTATATTTTAAATTTAGGATGCTCTGTGTTGCACAGAAATGCATTTTCTTTGTGAACCATGTGGAGCAGTTGTAATAGAAGCAGCAGTAGTAGTAGCAGCTTATATAGTAGTACTTTTAGTAGTAGTAATTGTACATACAATGTAGAAGTTGCAGTGGTTGTATTTTTGTTGCATTTTGTCAGAAAGCTCCTTTAACACTGAGTATCAGAGTTGTCAAAGACAGACTATAGGCCCTGGCAAGTGTTGATTGAGGCTGTGGAGGGAAGATAATGCAAAGACAAAATGTTGCTTAATAAGCAGAAATCCATGATAGATCTTACCTACAACGCCATCTCGTTCAGTAGGAAAAAGTCTTCATGAGGTGAAGTCATCCATTTTCTCACTCTTCTCAATAGTGTACGGGGTTTTTGTCTGTCTTTCACATGTAGCTGTTTCTGTTGAGCATATTTTTTACAGGAAGTGAAGTGAACCACAGCGTCATATGTTCCTCTATCTCACCAGCCACTCGCATCAAACTGATGCCATACACGGGTGGGCCCCAAGATTACACACAGACCCAGACAGGCTGGGATAAAACACACCACATGGGAGAGAGCTGTGCAGTGTGTGTGGTTGCCTCTTGGACATTTTAATTTTTCATTAAAATGGGTTAAATACTGTGATCTGATGAAGCAGTAAATAACATAATCTTCATCATTTGCTGGTGGTGTTTATGCCTGTGTACCCGCATATGTTATTTGCATTAAACTGACTACTATATGTTAGCCTATATGTTACTTGATGTAAGTTGTGATTAAAGTCTTGAGTATTTTCAAGATTAATTAACCCAAAACACTGGATCTTAGCATCATGTTTAACCTCAAAATCTCTCTATTAGTATCTTCTTCATTACCTCAATTAATCCCAATTCAACGTCAGGACAGTGACAAATTATATCTTTGCGTAAAGCGCCATCTAGTGGTCGCTTCCAAAACTAGAACGACTCTACTCTCGCGATGTTTCAGGAGGATATCTCGTGTTTCCGCCAGCCTTGTGGCTCTTTGCAGAAGGGCACGAAGAGGCCGAAACAAGGGTGCCCTGTGTAGCAAGAACTCGACACTTCATCCTTCAAACATGTTGTCCAGGCTCGTTATTGTGTCAGGTATGCATTCATTTCGCTTTTATTAATTAATAGAACTCACCCAGCTCTGGCATAACCAAACTGTCAAGCAGGAGAAATAAAAGTTAATTTGAAGCTGAAGGGTAAAGTGAAGGCCGCACATTGAATGAGAGACATGCTAATGCTAGCTTTAAGTAGCTAGCATAGCTACAAGCAAGGTATACGCTCTGAAACTGTAGCGTACGTGTAACGTATATATTTTATGTCAACAGTTTTTGGAGACACCGTTGACTGTTGCATTTCATGTTTTTCTAGAAGACATAACTACATCTAAGTTAGAGGACGATAGCTTACTGTAGCAAACCAAAACTACTTTAGCTAGCGTTAGCTCTACACTCCTGTAAATGTCACCTTTTGACAGCAAGTATTGGTCGGTTTTGTGCTATTTACGTTTGTAGTAAGTATAAACTCCACTGGCTTCACATTGCAAAACCAAAAGTGTTTGGTTTTTATTTTAATGCTTTCCCAAGTTGTTAATTTGAAGCCAGCGTAATTGCGACCAGGCATTTATATTAAATAATATTATGCTATCATAAGGTATTGAAATGGCCTCATCCTCTAACGATTAACAGGGTTTCTGTTGGCTTTTGTTATTGTACTGACTTTTGTCATAAACACTTCGTTGCCAATGTATTAGTTCCACTTCGCTAATACATCAGTCCTGCAATAAATCCAACCTTCATGAAGGTTATATTGGTAAACTTTTAATTAAAACAGGTTTATAATCAACAGATCAAACATAAATGAAATAATTCATACACACAAGCATTAGCTATGTACAGCCCTGAATTCTGAATCTATTCTCTATTTGCAGCCAATGGCCTGAAAAGCAGCGGTCCCCTTGGAGCTGGGTATGCGTCTGTAGAAATTGTTTTATTTACTGTATTTGTTACTAACATGATGATACACTTTAGCAACAACCAATATAAATCCTGTATCCTAAATATAAGCTATTAATAATGTTGTCTCCCACAGTCTGGTCCAGGCGTCTCGCTCCCTGCACACATCGTCCCAGAGTCTGGCCCCAGTGCCACCTCTGCCAGAGAAGGGAGGCAAAGTCCGTCATGGCATCTTCCCAGAGGAGATTTTCCAGCTCCTGTACCCCAAAACTGGAGTGACAGGTCAGTAGCCAGAAGCAAGATTCAACTTTCGGTTTAGGGCTGCAGTTATCGATTATTTTAGTAGTTGAGTATTCTACCAATTATTCTGTTGATAATTAAATGAGTCAACTCAAATCTTTCATTACGTTACATGTCATTTAGCTGTCGCGTTTATCCAAAGCGACTTACAATTGATACATATGTCAGAGGTCGCACGCCTTTGGAGCAACTAGGGGTTAATTATCTTGCTCAGGGACACGTTACCTGATGTATCGCAGTGGGACTTTCAATAGTCATAGTATGTGCAAGATACGAATACTTAGTCCCACATATAATTTGATCAAATCTGACAGTAACACATTGTGTGTGCACTCCTACTGTGCATATGGATATATGTATGGGTTATATTTGGTGTGTTTTTAAATGCTATAATGCTTTGTATCATTGAATTTTAAATTGTCATAAAAAAATAAGCTGCTGCATGAACACTCTTTCATTTACAATGAAAGAAATCTACATTTTTCTTTTCCTCACTAGGACCCTACATGCTGGGCACTGGCCTCCTCCTCTACATGCTTTCCAAGGAAATCTACGTCATCAACCATGAGACCTTTGCTGCCGCCTCCATCGGTGCCGTCATCATCTATGGTGTCAAGAAATTTGGTCCAAGTGTTGCAGCTTTTGCTGACAAACTGAATGAGGTAGGCTGGCAACCATACAGATTTGCATTTTCATTTTTTCTTTTTCTGGTTAAAGGTCCCATGGCATGAAAATTTCACTTTGAGGTTTTTTAACATTAATATGAGTTCCCCCAGCCTGTCTATGGTCCCCCAGTGGCTAGAAATGGTGATAGGTGTAAACCGAGCCCTGGGTATCCTGCTCTGCCTTTGAGAAAATGAAAGCTCAGATGAGCCGTTTTGGAATCTGCTTGTTATGAGGTCATAAGGAGCAAGGTAACCTCCCCTTTCTCTGCTTTGCCCGCCCAGAGAATTTGGCCCACCTATGAGAGAGAGACATCATGGCTTTCAAATGAGAAAAGTGGCAGTTGGTCAAGGCCACACCCCCACCATCCACCTTGCCACTCCCACTCTCCTCCTCAATAGCTTCAGACACAGAAATGGCACATCCTAAGGAAAGCTCATTGTAGGACTGGCTCTAGTGGCTGTAATTCTGCACCAAAGCTGAATTTCGGGAAAGAGACTTCAGATACAGTATTAGGGGACCACTAAGGTCTATATAAAAGCATCCAAAGAGCACCATGTCATGGGACCTTTAATAATTGGATACTTTAAGATTTCAGATTAAAGTGTTTGTTGTTAAAGCACTGTTCAAAGATCATTGGTCCTCTCTTTTGTGCACAACCGTTGCAAGCACCCCTGTGATCCTGTTCTGTGTGTGTTTGCAGGAGAAAGTGGCCAAGGCTCAGGAGGTGAAGGACCTCGCCATGGCCAGCCTGGCTCAGGCTATTGAGGATGAGAAGAAGGAACAGTGGAGAGCAGAGGGAAGATCAATGCTCTTCGATGCTAAGAGGGTAAGCAGCATAAACTGGTCCATTTTTATTTTCCAATATATTAATCGTTCATAATGTAGTGCTTCATATTTACAAAACAATCCATATTGATTGCTGGAAGTTGCCCAGCATCATTATGTGATCTCTGACATTTATCGACCTCTGCTGGCAACAAGTAGAAATTGCAACAACATCATAGATTGGCCAAAGAAACCTGCAACGGCTACTGAATGAATGTGTGGAGCTGCAATACTAGGAGAAAAATAAATGACTATCTTCCAAAATAAGAGTCCATAAATAAAATAAGAGTCATAAATAAATAAAGGTCATTACAGTCAACACTGATGCGACACACCAGCCAGCTGTCTCAATGAATTGCAGTGATACATTTGCTTCTCTTTTATATATTTTCAGTTTTTTTTTCAAGAAAATATACAGTTCATAATTATTGTGACAATAATAATTGACAACTACCACAGCCACCATTCAAAAGTTTAGAATCGCCAGTTATATTGATGTTTTTCCTTTCCTTCAATAATGGTGATTTTAACATATATATAAAAACGGTATAATTCAGACACCAAATTTATTTTCATTTAATTTATTATACAGGAAAGTTAAAAGTAACAATAAAGTACAATATAAATGGGCCTAACTCAGTTTAAAAACTGGTTTACAGCAGGTTCCTGTTTTGCAGAAACCCAAAGAAGAATTGAATGATTAAAACTCTATTTAGTCGATGCCTCCCACAGTGTTGCATGACAGAGGAGAATACTGTTGGAACTTCATTGTGAAGAAGTTTATTTATTTTCCTAAAATAATATGGAAGATTCATTAAACGCCAACAGTTTTAGCAACACAAGTGTAGACCAGATATTTTGACAGTGTGGTTAACAAGGACTGCACGGACTCTTTCCTCTCAGAACAATGTGGCCATGCTGTTGGAGACCAACTACAGAGAGAGGCTACACATGGTGACCCATGAGGTGAAGAGGCGCTTGGACTACCAGGTGGCCCTGCAGAATCTCCACACCCGGATGGAGCAGGAGCACATGGTCAACTGGGTGGAGAAGAGTGTCGTCGGCAGCATCACTCCTCAGCAGGTCGGTCTTTTTGTGTCAAAACTGTCTGACGCCTCGAGCTAGATGATGCTTCTTAGTTTGGATGTTAACGTATGTGAAAAGAGTGTATACTGCGGCTTTAGTTTTTAGGGAAATTAAGTTAGCAATTTTACATCCTCTGCTTAATTTAATAAACAATTTAGATAAGTGCCATGTTGTTTTCATGCTCGACAATTTCATTGTCAGGCCTGGATATCAAGTAGAGCAGTAGTGTGCACATCCCCACTGGTGAGGTGCAGGGAAAAAGGGGCTGGATGCAACTTAAAAGAATGGGGTGCCCGCACTCTGCTAATTCTCCCATTGTGCTGCAACTGCTGGGTCTTCCTCAGACCCAGCAGGGTCGAAATGTTGCAGCACAATAAACGTATGGGAGAATTAGAGTGCGGGCACCTCATTCTTTTAAGGCCTGGATATCAAACCTCAATACTTTTTTGTAAACTCCTGTAGAATAAACTGGGCTAACAAAACAAACAAAAAATAGTTTTCTGACAAAATGATAAAAATCTGAATAACATAGAAAAGTAATGCACACCAAGGGTTGTATTGAGGTGCTGATCACTGGAAGTAGACTTGAAAGTAATGAAAAGGGTGACACACTCTGGCTCCATATGCATTTCTCTTTTTTTTATTCAGCGGACGTTCGGTCCCTCAGGCCTTCTCCAGTCAGACACATGCACTGATATTAATGTTCTTTAAGCCACACCCTAGTCACACATCAGATTGTGGTTAGATCATGTTCCACCTTTTTAGGGTGAGAAAAATCAAGAAGCCTTCAGCAAATTACTACATCAAACAAGAGCTGCAGCCAATCACATTACTTCAAATAAAATGACAAGAGCCACTGTTTAATACCATATATGGAGATGTCAATGTTATAAAAAATGTAAATGTTAAAAAATACATAGATATTGAAAATTATAGATGTATTGCAAATGTTAAATATTAGCTCTAGATGAACATAATTAACAACATAAGTAGAGGTACCTTACAGAAAACACTAAATCTATATTTAATCCATGAGGTGACAGGGTTCTTAAAGAAGAATCCCCACAATGATAAAATTATCTTTATTGTGAATAAGTTATTAGGGTTTTCTAGATGAATTGTATCCCCTCTTCTTACTGTGTTGTACAAATCTTCTCTCTCTCTCTCTCTCTCTCTCTCTCTCTCTCTCTCTCTCTCTCTCTCTCTCTCTCTCTCTCTCTCTCTCTCTCTCTCTCTCTCTCTCTCTCTCTCTCTCTCTCTCTCTCTCTCTCTCTCTCTCTCAACAAGTGACACTTCAGGGCTTCACATCTGTGTGTTTTGTTTTGTTTTTTAGGAGAAAGAGAGCATCGCCAAGTGCATCACAGACCTGAAGGTTCTGGCCAAGGCCACACAGGCCAGAGCTACAGCCTAAACTGTCAAGTCTTCAGAGAAGACTTCTCTAATCCCCAACTCATGGTCCCAAGAAGAGACATTCACTTTTATTTACAGAATAAACTATTTCTTCTTTAAAGCTTGTCTCTGTCAATATGTCATGGGTGTGTACAGTATTTACACGTCAGCTGATGGTGAAATAAATGGTTCTCTTATCCATCTTCAACTGGCTAGTTTGTGTTTTTCCACTTCAAGCATATGGTTATGTATTTTGTCAGTGATGTTGGGTGTGAATGCGGAACATATTTACTGTCCCTACCATTTTTATAGCCATAATAGATTACGCTTGAGCTAGATAATTGTAAAAAAAAAAGCATTTTCTAGAGTTCTTAAGACCTTTGATCACTCTGGAGGAGATACTGTGAAGCATTCAAAACCTTTGGACTCATAACGAGCCACAGATACATTGCCTTTCACCATACCTCAAATGACAAATCGGGCCAAGCCTCTTGATCCGTCACTCCCATCAGACTGTGCACTTTGATCCTGGTGCCTACAAGCAGGAAGTCAAGGAAATTTTCTCGGTAGTCTGTGTGAGGAGCAGATGCTTTCTGCTATTTATATTTTTAAAAAAAGGGAAGGATGACACCAGAGCAGAGCTGGCAGTAACAGGTAATGAATACATTATGTAAAGGTGATTTGATTAGAGGTTCTAAGGAAGGAGGTGAATAAATGTTGACTAACGGTGGCATTACATCCTCTTCAGAAATGGAAATGTGTTTGTCTTGCAGAAAGTGGGTTGTTGACAGGAACCCTATATTCAATCTGGGAGGTATGTGACATGGATTTCAACTGTAATGTGTGTACTTGTGATGATGTTGATGAATTGGAGCAGGTGTTTGTCAAATTTGTGTCTGTTTCAAAATACCCTTTATTGATCTACAATTTGTTCTGGTGAACTCTCCAGGACAGATTAATCATAACTGAATCTGTTCATTTTATTTGAATTTGCATTCTTTGTGCTTTATATTTGCTTCTGCTTGCATTTTAGTTAGTATTAAAGCAAAGCTATACACCTTTTGTAGCCACGTGACAATCACAAGATACTGGTTAAAACTTCTCTAACATTTTCTAACACTAGCTGCAACAGCCACCATCAAATACGGGTCATACCAGACCAGGAGGGACGGTAGCGGTGTGCTCTGAGTGCTGAACTGAGAAAAGGTTCTATTTTAGGTCTAGGTTTTATTGCTTGTGAATTCAACCTTTTAACTTGTAAAAGGAAGAATGATATTTTGGCCTTGAGAAGTTAGTTTTACTTTTAAGATGTCAAAATCTGGAAATATTCCAACTGGGTTAACAAATCCATTTGAGTGTGTCTATGCAACCATCTGTCCTGGTTTCACATGAAACGGGGTGTAATTTTTGCAACTCATACCGGGTCCGATTACCAGCATGAGAAACCTCTTTTCTTCCAGGTTGGAGTGGCTCTTAAGGAATTCTTGCCTATATGAAGCTTTAACTCTTCAACACACAAACTTCCAAAAAAGACAGACTTGAGAATGTTTGGAAACAACGGACCTTTCTCATATTCCCCGAGGTCAGTAAGTTTAATTTCACTTTCAGGTTAACAAGTTACTGGAATTCATTTGTTGAAGCCTTTGAGTACCAAGCCAATTCTTTACAACACTATAAACACCAGCTCATGCCCTTCCATGATACAACACTACTGTGTTGTGGTTACAGTACAGCTGGTGGTTTATCTTCCGATCACTGTGCTTTTATTATACCTCAGGGATTTCTCACAGGAGGACCTCCCTCAGCAGAGGAGAGCTTTCCAACAAGATGACCTCAAGGGTGCTCCACTGCAGAGAAACAACATGTCCAGACCCAGTGGGAAATCAATATACAGTATGCCCAGACATAAACAAACCATCTAATTATTTTGTTTTTGTGATAAAAAAATATCAGACCCTTTTTTTTTTTACACAAATTTCTTTACATCAGTGCAGAGAAAGGAGTACTCCGAGGCGCTGAACAAACATCCTGACAATATTCACGTCAGAGTGGAGGTAAGTGATTGTGAAATCTGCACCAGCATGGACACGTAGTACAACCTTTTAGCTCTCTTCATCCATGACTTCTCCACATTGACTCCGCAGCACTTGTTCACCTGTGAGCTGGACGGCCGGGAGCTGAAGACGATAGACGACTGCTTGGCCAAGCTCAAGAGGCTGGATGCCAAAAGTAGTCTGTGGCCTCAGGAGATGATCATGGAGGTTCAGGGTGGATATCTACTGCTCAGTGATATCGAGACCAAGGTTAGTCGCTACACAATTCAGATCATTTAAACAAGTACGGCACATGGTCAAAAATATGTAGACATCATAACATTCCACCTTAATTGTTGAACATCTCATTCCAAGTGTTCTGCTATGTTTGTATTTAAAAGACGTTAAGTGTCTGTCTGTAGCATCCCGGGTAGCAGCCTGTGAAAAATAATGTGTGTATCTGCCCCGTGATTCTCCCTGGTGGAGTAAAATTACAACATATAAGACTTTGTCAGGGATAGAACGACAAAGCCCTGGACTTATTTCCATCATTGGCCCTCGTGTTTTTTTAGTCAGTCGGTGAGTGAAGACCGAGAAGGGCATTCAGCGTCTGACATTTAAATTTATTACAAAATATAAACTAGAACTAGAAAAGGAATTGTGACCATTTTCAGAGGGTCATAGCTCCGTGTAAATACTTTCAATATTATTAACTGTATTTCATAAACCAGTCGTCATTGCGCTTGTTCTGTTCAATCTTGATTCTGCAGACAGAGCTGGAGTCGCTGCCTTTGAGCTGCATCCTGCAGACCAAAGCTGTGCTGGATAGCTGTGCCTACAACTCTCTGCTGACAGTAACTGTGCAGCAACGCAATAAACGCATCCCTCAGGTCTTCATGTTCCAGTGTGAGGAAACTGGGGTGAGTCAAATTTCACCAGAACCCTCACTGACCTCTTCACTGTATCTTTGACCTTCTGAAAGCCTCCAGAGAAGGGAGGATGTGATAGGCATTCTGAATTGTAAAATCTCTGAAATCAAGGCCATTCCCTGAAACCGTTATTTCATAACAAGCGGGTTTGTGCTGGTGTCACGTAGGAGTTTGATTTAAAGCAGGTCTGTTTTACCAGGCAGGGGTCGTCAAGAGTGATCTGGATAAGGCAGCGCAAAAAGGAAGTGATGTTGTGGAGCCATGCAGAGACCAGTCTGACATCAGGTACAATGTCACATCACATGAATACAGTTTAAAGGGAGATAAAATCACATTAATTGAAAAGAAATTGAACCGTAAAATGCATTAACTGTCTGTCGTGGATGTCAGGAGTAATCTTGAGAACATCATCGGGCAACATGTTCCAGGAAGTTTCCGGCAGGCTGGGCCTCGTCCTGTGCAGCAAGAGAGGACCCCACCACCACCGGACCACCCGCCCCCACAGTGGAGGAGCAGAGAACCAGGTACGACTTGATCGCATCCACTGAAAGCATATGAAAAAAATCTTTCATCATGGAGCAGAAACTCCTTTAAGTTCCTCAAATATCGCAAACGTTTATGGATGTGTTCTGTGCAAATAAAATGGGCTCAGCAATAAACTATCCAGTATGTTTTGTACTGTGTCAACATTGATATTTGTCTCCAAACAATACATTTTTGTTCTTTGTAGAAAATATGCCATCTCCACCCTTCTTCCCCCCACAAGAGGCAACGATGCACCATCCTGATCTTCATGAATTACAGAGTAGCCCAGAGGTCGCTGAGCAAATGAACATGAAGAGGAACACAGTCAGTACTGCCAATTGAACCGTTTCCACAAATTAGAAGTCATAGGTAGTGGATTATATCAGTTTGATGCATGTGCTCCTTTTCACAGGACATTTTAAACCACGTTATAAATGATTTGGAGATCTTCATGGCCAAAGTGTCTGCTGCAGCAAATGCGTCTTCTCTACTTCAAAAAGACAAGAGCAAGAAAAAACATGCGTTTGGGAAGAAGAAATCAAAGAAAAATGGTAATATCCTTTTACCAGTTTATCTTTCCAAGGGCACATATAATTAAAGCTACAGTTATAACTTTAATTAAAAATAACTTTTTGTCAACTTTGCTCAAACTATTACATGAATCAGTTCATCTCTGAAAATCATCACTTTCCTATTGCCTCCTCCTGGTGCTGCTAATGGCATAAGGAAAACAACCAATTGTAGTCAAGGAGTCTCTAACCCAGTGGGCCTATTTGTCGCCTCAAATGTTTTCAGAAACATATTTTAATAGCTGTAAAATGAGAAAGTTTGCTCCGTCTGGTGGGCAAATCTTGCTTTTGGCTCGACTTGGTCACAAATGTTCTCATTGTACAGCTAAACAGTTCACTATAATATGTTATGTAAAACATTTGAGGCAAGAAATAGGTAATGCAGTAACAAATGATTGGTTGTTTATCTTTGAATGCGGTGGAAACTTGCAAATGCCATAAAGATCACTGAGAGGAGGCAGAGGAACATGATTATCAGTCTCATGTAGTACTGTCAGGATATAGTGACCCTTGCAGCAAATATGACATTTTTTTTTATAAAAGTTACTTACTGAACCTTTAAGGAAGGAATAATTGGAGAAGTGACCTCCTTATAGGTGCTGACATGCTGATAGCACGTCTGATAAGTTTCTTTTTTTCTCCTGCAGCACCAGCAGCAGCTGTCAGTCTGCCACCCTGGGAGGAATATATTTCCTGTCTTCAAAAAGTCAAGTATGGATTCAATCTGCTGGTAAATACTTTAAATGGCTCTGCAGATTATAAATTGACCAGTGTGGTTTGGAAAGATTTTGGGTGAATGCTCTAATGTGTTGACTGAAATGTACGATGGCTGCAGTGTGACTGAAAAGCTCTTTGTATTACAGGGCCAGCTGGACGGGACACTAACCAGCCCCACAGCTGCTGACTTTGTTCACATCTTCTTCACTAGTTTAGGCATGGTGAGCTCTTTTAAACTTATTTTTTTGTCTGGGTGAATCTACTTTCAAGGCACCAATTATTTACAGCGATTTTCACTCCACTAAGTGTGTTCATATTTTCCTTGACCTTAAAAATTGATACTTCCTTCTATAGATTTTTTGCTTCCCGATACCGATTCTGATACCTGAAATTGCGTATCGGCCGATAACGAGTACTGATCCGATACCAGTGTGTCATATATTTTATTATGTTTTAACAACTGTATACTACAATCCCTGTATGGATGTGATATAATTTCTATCTTTGTTGTCTGTCTGACTCAAGTTAAACTCTTTGTGAAACATTAACAAACACAAACAATGAATGCCACAGAACTTTCTTTTATTATCCAGTTTGACAGTCACTTATAACAGAAAAAGAACATAAACTACTTTAATGTAGATTTTCTTTAGGGCTTTATTACGTGATATCTGATCGGTGCATAAACTCCAGTACCTCCCGATACCAGCGTTTTAGGGAGTATCGGAGGCGATACCAACATCTATACTTGCTTCATTTTTCCACAGATACTGCCTCAGTATCCTGCAGACCTGCCTCCCACTGTGCTCTCCCCCCTGCTGACAGAGGCGGCCCTGCGGCTGCTCAGTCAGGTGGTCGACCCGGAGGAAGACGAGCTGTGGAGGTCTCTCGGAGACTACTGGAACTTCCCCAGGTAGGGCGGCCTTTATAACCCTCACACACTAAGCTTGTCACCTTCTCATATATAGCCCTCTGATTGTAAGTGCATCTTTACGTGCCCAGACACGCCTTAACCTGGGGCGTAGTGTGTGCATTTGCTGATATGTAAATATAGGTCAGAGTTAATGCTGCATTCACGTTCTATGGAAAATATGATAGGAGTGTTTTAGTTTTAAACTACCGCTAATTTCAGTTTAAGATTGAGACGTTAATTTTGGTAATGGACAACAAGGAAATACATTGACATAATTGTATTTATTAGTTTACTAATGCTTTATTGATCAGTTATGAACCATTTAGACCAACTAGTGTTTAACTTCCCACACTTACTTTTTACAGCTGCATTATAGAGGATAAACATATAAATGTAATTTTTTTTCACCTTTGTGCCCAGCTGTTTCCAGTCTTTATGCTAACAATCTGCTGGCTCAAGCTTCATATTTACGTGGTATCGACTCTCTGCAAGAAAGCAAATAAGCAGATTCCCTAAAACGTCGAACTATTACTTTATGAAGGGGGCCTCATTAGAAAGTGGTACTAAAACATTTTGTGAATAAAACATCTATAACTCCTAATGACATGCCAGGACCGGCCTTCTTACTGTGTTTTTGTTGTTGTGTACATTTGTCATACTTGAATGATCTCAAATCCATGACTCACAGATGTGTCTGAAAAAGACATAATTACATAATTGTCTAATTGTCAATTTGTTTACATAATTGTGGTGTCTTTATTTAACCGCGATGAATTGCTAACATTAGCTAAGATCTTAAGGCGTATGACTGATAATCGTCGATTTTGTTTACATATGCCAAATTGTAATTATATAAGTGTTGGTCAGACTATATTTTTATTATTTCAATTGTTGTCAATGGTTGTTGGCACTTGATCCTATACACGTTCATAGCAACAAAAATGACAAGGGGGGGATAGTTAGAAAGTAGTTTTATGATAATAAAGAAGTGTTGTTTACTTCATAGGCAGTGGGCCTGTGTTATTACATTATCTGGGTCACATAACTGTAATATAACCAAAAGATATATCCTGGAATTCATTCAAATCTTTAATTTGTTTAAAAAAAAGTAAATAAATAATTTTAAATTTGACTGAAAGAGACAATTATATTGTTAATCACAATTATTTCTGAGACAGTTAATTGTACAGCAAAAGTTGGAATTTTTCTACGCTTCAGTATTAGATACTTCTACTTTTAACTTTTACTTTAACTTCCTACCTTCCTGTCACCTCATAGGTCCAGATGGCCGGACGACGATGTCCCACTTTACATCCCCGAGTTCTACGATGGCTGGCAGCCGCCTGCCCCCTCACATACGCCTTCCCCACTCCCTAATCAGAGCGGTCCAATGAGGAGGAGCGAGCGTTTACCACCCAGCTCCCATAAGGCACCCCAGTACATGCGGGTCATTTACGACTTTGTGGCCAGGAACAACCGAGAGCTGAGCATTATGAAGGGAGATGTTGTTCAGGTGAGATGAAAAACATGGTCAGTGGAGTTGGATATGACAGCATCTGTGTCATGGGATAGTTACCAAACCATTGTCCAAAAGTCCATTTGACTGTTGTTCAAATCCCTGGTTTGCTTTTTCTTGGGCAGTGTAAACTGTAATTAACAAATTACAAAAATGCAAAATATATTTTTTTTTGGCTCCAAAAGAAAGAAAAATGGACAACAGATGTAGTCACCAGTGTTGGAAGCAGTATTCATGTATATTACTTAACTAGAAGTACTACTACCACACTGTGCAAATACTCCACTACAAGTAAAAGTCCCACATTCATGACCTGTTCAAAAAAGCAAAATGTACTTAAAGTATGAAGAGTACAAGTGTTTAACTATTATATATGATGTTTCTGGATTAATATTTGTTCTGCATTAATGTGTATCTGTAGATGTTTAAAGCTTATATACTGTTGGGTAGTTTAATCTACAGCACTGCATCATATTCTATAAGATCATCATGTTTGTAGCATCGCTGTCCTGAAAAACAGCTGTTTTCAGCTTTGTGACGATTTCCAGCTGAGCCAGGAGGGGTTGTTAAATAGTTTATTTATCTTAAGACGTAGGATAATCTTCCCAACCAATAAAGGAACACAAACCTTCAGTTTATCAAACAAATTCAAATTCATTTTTTAGTTTTCACTGGACAGGAAATGTAATAGTTACCCACCACAAACAGCTTCATATCTTTCCAGCCAGTCTAGCCAATGTGTCCATACTGTATGTACACTGGATGTACAAATGCAGGCCAGAGACCTTAATAAATAATAAATAAATAATTTACTGACATTATTATAACTATAAAACTAACCACTGGCTGTTATTAACAGTGCAATTAATTGTCTATAATTTAAGTTTCCAGTTGATAAGAGTTGCAGTTCAGTGACAGGCTGGCGAATTAAAAGATAACAAATCTAGCAGTAGAAACGTGCTGTTTCTTAAACGCTTCCAACGGACTTTGGAACAGTAGCAGAGAGCCAACACCCAGGCTTAAGAAATCTGTTTAAAACTTAACATTATACTTCTTAACTACATTATTATGGATACAGCCTTGTTTTTATTTAATTCTTCATAGAGCTATTTGTATATATACAACGCAGGCACAATCATTCCTGCCATTATCAACATTCAGGTGCTTGAGGTGTTTGTTCTTTGGGCTTTTTACAGGTGGTTCAGAAATCCAAGCAATGGTGGCTTGTTCGTAACGCTCGCAACGAGGAAGGCAACGTTCCTCAGAATGTTCTGGAGCAGATGGAGAGCAACGGGCCCATGGAAGATCTACCGGTAAGCGACACGTAGCTCCACTGAATAACCACTTAACATTTCACATGAGATATTTTATTCTCTTCACTCTCCCTCACAGCGGGACACTCGTGGCCCTGTGACTCTGGACATGTCCTCCCCACCTGCAGAGGTCAAAGCCTGGCTGGAGTACAAAGGTTTCTCCAAAATGTGAGTGAAATAATGTACAGAGGGACTGGGAGCTATACTGTACGATGCTTGTACTCTAAATAAGACTTGTATTGCATGATGAAGTCAGATATTGTGCGTTTCATGCCTTGTCGTGTACAGCACTGCGACCAGCCTTGGGGTGCTGACTGGTAAACTGCTTCTGGGGATGACCAAGGATGAGATTAGGACTGTGTGTCCTGAGGAAGGAGGCAAGGTCTTCTTCCAGCTTCAGGCCATTAAATCAGCCATTGCAGTAAGTAATGCCATGTAATATGCGCACACTAAGAGCAGAAACGGTCCACCAAGTATATAAACGCTTAAAAACTATATAATAATAATAATAAACCACGCAATATTGATTTCACGCGGCGTTGTGTTCTGGAATGTGTCACCTGAAAATCGTAATTCAGTCTGAGAATTGCTGCTATGTGTGTTAGAGCATGAAACAGAAAGCTGACCCCTTCTGTTTGGGTTAACTTCCGCTCAAAATAACCACGGCTGGCTGCATCGGCATATTTATGACACATTGAGACGCACATCCAATCGTCTTGTTTTCTTTTCTTCTTCCTTCTGTGCAGTAAGCACAGCAGTTTGTTTACCACTGTGGTCATGGAAACGCTCTGATAAGCTCTATGTATGTCACCCACTCGAGGACTGACGTTTGCCTCCAATGCTACGTTTACATGTGGCCGGCTATTTTCATAAATGGACATTTCAACCTCTCCGTTTTCAAAAGTAACATCGTGCACAGCTGTCAGTTTTCAGAAAAGTGTTCGTTTACACGTACCCGTGTATATATGCCGTCAATGCAGCCAAGAGCATGCCAAACCTGTAGGTGGCGGTGTAACGAGAAGCTCAAGCTCACGTTAGCCAATCAGAATCCCGAAAATAGCAACGAATCACTTCCTCTTTCTCTCTCGGCTGCCTAAACTCCGTTTGTCTCAGTTTACATGCAAACGAAGATTTCAAAAATCTCCACTCTGGCCGGAGTTTTTAGAAAGACTCGGTTTCAGAGTTTCTGTATTCCCTGGCATTTTAAATTGTTTTCTGGTGCTGTCTTTTGTCTTGTTGGCTGTTTTACTGTTTATTTGTTTTTGCTTTTACCCTGTTCAGCACTTTGGATAGCTCCACTATGTTTAAATGTGCTATATAAATAAAATTGACTTACTTACTTACTTACTTCAGAGGCGAATTCTCCGTTTGCATGTAAACGAAGGGTACAAACGAAGGGAAATGTCTCCGTTTTAAAAATAACCATGTACGTGTAAACAGGGTCCAAGAGCGCATGTTTAGTCCTTGCATGGAACATGTTTCTGTCCAACATCCAACTGCAGCGCATTAGTAATGTTTCATCCTGTTCCCGACAGCTCGCCAGTGAACCATCGAGCCTGTACAACGGCCGCTACTAATGTCCTGCTTCACTTCGGTTTGTTTTCTCCTGACTTCATCTACAGATCATCTGGAATTATTGTCTAATTCATCCTCGTCATAAATTTGTTGCTTTCAGCATTTGTTGTTTAAGGGAAAGCACTTTTACTGAATGAAACTTGACATATTATACATTCATCTAAAGGATTATTAGTAACACCATACTAATACCGTGTTTTACCCCCTTTCGCCTTCAGAACTGCCTTAATTCTTTGTGGCATTGATTCAACAAGGTGCTGGAAGCATTCTTTAGAAATGTTGGCCCATATTGATAAGATAGCATCCTCCACACCATTACACCAGCACCAGCCTGCCCAGTGGTAACAAGGCATGACGGACCCACGTTCTCACTCTGTTTACGCCAAATTCTGACTCTACCATGTGAATGTCTCAACAGAAATCGAGACTCTTCAGACCAGACAATATTTTTCCAGTCTTCAACTGTCCAATTTTGGTGAGCTTGCGCAAATTGTAGCCTCATTTTCCTATTTTTAGTGGAGATGAGTGGTACCCGGTGGGGTCTTCTGCTGGTGTAGCCCATCCGCCTCAAGGCTGTGCGTGCTGTGGCTTCACAAATGCTTTGCTGCATACCTCGGTTGTAACGAGTGGTTATTTGAGTCAAAGTTGATTTTCTATCAGCTGGAATCAGTCGGCCCATTCTCCTCTGACCTCTAGCATCAACAAGACATTGTCGCCCCCCAGGACTGCCGCATACTGGATGTTTTTCTTTTTCATACCATTCTTTGTAAACCCTAGAAATGGTTGTGCGTGAAAATCCCAGTAACTGAGCAGATTGTGAAATACTCAAACCAGCCCGTCTGGCAACCAACAACCACGCCACGCTCAAAGTTGCTTAGATCACCTTTCTTTCCCAATTATGACACATTCAGTTCAGGAGATTATCTTGACCAGGATCACACCCCTAAATGCATTGAAGCAGCTGCCATGTGATTGGTTGATTAGATAACTGCATTAACGAGAAATGTAACAGGTGTTCCTAATAATCCTGTAGGTGAATGTACATCTTGTGTAATGTATCACCAGCAGCAACAATTGTGTTATTAAAATTTACTTATTTCACTTATAATGTACTTTGTTATTTCAAGTAAATTATGTATTTATAAATGTATAATTTTTCTAACTGACTATCCCAAAAAGTATGTAGATGTTTGTTCAATCCAACACAATTATCTTAATTACTATGATTAACCAAGTTGTTTATACATATATACTGAAAAAAATACAGTATATTCTATTCTGCTGCATTAACATATACCCTCTATTTTATATTTCCATTTAATTGATGCATAAATGTCATGTACTTTACAGAAAGGGATGTTGAAATTGATTCACAAACTCAAAGAAAATAAGTCGGTACAAGATTTACTTTAATTTGTCCAAAACAAATCTTTCAAATGTGAAAAGTAAATTAAGTGCTTTAATTCAAATTAAAGTTTCTAATTATCTTTATAATTTCAATCCAAACCTGGATCTTTTTTCACACAATTCTGACTGAACTGAAACTGATTTTAGAACTGGCACATACATATTTGGAAAACTGTAGAACGTGATTAAAGGGCATGAAATCTACAGAACCAGCTAGTAAACTGCTTATAAAAAGACATACTAAAGACAATCTTATTTCTAGTCCTGAATTTATAAGTTGTTGAGTTAGTGGCACTTGGGAACTTTTGTTCTTTGCATTATTTCTCTTTCTTGTTTCCCCACTTGGCCATCTTGTTGTTGACAGGAGTCTTCATGAATCTGTCGGACTTCATGTAGGCAGCAATCTTCTCCAGAGCCTATGGTATAACAAGCCATTCAAAAATTATTTTGCAAGACCAGCACAGGAGCAACTCCACATAAACATTTACCTATAGAAAATCACCCAGACTATCGCAACATGTGCTGTTTGTATTAGGGCTGCAGCTATGGATTATTTTAGTAATAAAGTATTCCATCGATTAATAGTAAATCGCATAAGAAATACTTATATTTTATTGAAGAGCAATAATATACAATTGTTTGGTTTAATTTTCATAATAAGCAACATTTGTATTGCCTACATTGCTTGCAATATCATCTCTCAAAAAACTAAATGTATTAAGTGCATTTAAGTCCCATATTACATGGTTTTTAAAGAAAACATTTTCTGAAATGCAGTTACAAACTCAAACTAAGGCATACAGTACATTAAACATATATAAAACATTACCTTAAGTTGTGCAACTTAACTTTCAGAACTACAAGTTTCAACCTGAGACTGATCTGTATATAGGCCTATAAGTATATATTAGTTATACTCAACATATTTTCATTAATATATTTGATTACAATGCTACACAGCTCTGTTACACTTATGCTAGTAGATCATTGATCAGATGTTGAGAAAACGGTGCGCAACAATCAGCTGTTCTTCCGAAGGGATAGTCAACAAGTCAGCTCTTTAGATCAAATTGTGGTCACCACTACGTATTTTCTTGCCTTTGTTTTTGACGGTTGTTGTGTTTGGTGTAGTTTCATCATCCATACGACTGATTTACTTTTGGCGGGTCCGCTTCGTGGAATGGATGATTAAGTTAGACTCAATGTTTTCTGTTGAGATGCTGAAGCATTGACGTTGTGCTATTATCGTGGTAAGCTAGTTGGATTTCGCAGTAGAAACACTGTACAGAGTTTTCATTTTAATTACGTTTGAACTGATTCCAAACTTAGGACACTTTCTGTCGTTTTCTCCAGCCTGTCTCTTCTCTTAGCCCCTTACGCTCTTCATTTTGTTATCAAAATCTCTGTCTTCATGGCATGCATCGCCAGAAGCGTCAGCCCAGTGTGCAATACAACATTGGTATCATTGATTAAACGAACCTCGGGGCAAATCATTTTGCATCGAGGATTTTTAGTAAATCGAATTATTTGAGTTACTCGAGGAATCGTTTCAGCCCTAGTTTGTATCTGACAACAGTTGAGCGTTCTCACCTCGAAACGGTCTAAAAGATCTTTGAGGTTCTTGTAGTCATCCAGGCACGTAGGATGAAACATCCTGTGTTGATCCAACAGCTCGTACATGATGAAGTCCACAAAAGTGATCTGTTGTAAATAAACGTTGAAAAGTGAAAAATGTTGAAAGCAAAAAACAGCCTAAACTAACCTTCAAAGTATCACCCAACACTGCAGTTCTCCCTCAGCGCTATAAAGCTTCATGATCTGTTTAAGCTCATCGGTTTGGTTTTTTCTACCCACAAATAAATTGGTAAATTGACGAATTGTTTCAACAGCTTGAATCGTATGGCCCTGCACACTGCATATACACAGCGGTGAACGGTTGTCACCAAATGTCTCTGCCACAAACCTGTATTCTGCACAGGTGTCCAACTTGTACAATGCTCCCTCTCTCCATTTAGCTAAAGAACTTAGCTTCTAAACGCTTTGATTTAGCACGCCGGTTTGCAACTTGTCAGTTTGTAACAAAACTATGCTTTGCGTAGTCTAGTTTACTTGCTTTAAACACTTCTAATTTGCCTTCTCTTTTTTTTTTTGCGTCATTTTAAAAGTTTGCTTAAAATTTGCTTGACAATTAGATGGAAACATGACTATAGGTAACTGTAATTTAATGACATTTTTTCCCCCAGTAACAGTTCACTTTATTTTGGAACTAGGTACTCCCCAACACTGGTTGTAGTGTAAAAAAAAACAACTGAGTAATGCAGATTTAAAAATGACTGTGCTCAACATATGAGGACCCCCACATTTAAGGGCTGACATACCTTGTCACCAGCGAACCACTTCCTGTCTCCCAAGAAATCTGAGAACTGCTTGAGTATGTCTGGCAGCTTCTGAAGGTACCCTGGCTTCATCTTGTCCTGATGCAAGAGAGATGATGTTGGCCTTAGTGAAGATTCAGGCATAACAGGACACATTCAATGTTATTAAACTTTTAGTGTAGGACTCACAAAGTCAGTGTAGCACATCATCACAAAGCCGTTTCTGAAGTCCATTGCCTGGTTCTCCAAGACGTCCACACGGACCTTCTCATCTTCTGTCTCTCCGCCTGGGATCAGATCCGATTTAGTGAGACACTCAGGGACTAAAGACTGAGATACTGCACCTGAAACCTGAGTATAATTGTGCGGTTCCTTCTTTTAAGAAAAGAGACCATAAGTACTTTGTCTCTTTTGAACAAATTATTTATATGGGGAATAAACACACAATACTTACACAATTTGTGCTTACGAGCAATGTATCTCATGATAGCATTGCTCTGCACTATCTTCCTGTCTCCATCCTCCAAATAGGGCAGCTATGGTGAGATGTTACACAATACCATTATTAGCTGACGTTTTAAACCAGCTTTACACTTCAATTAATACTCACAAGTTAAACTCACTTACATTGGGGAAGTCCATTCCAAGTGTCGGTTTTTCATCAAACCAGCAGCTCTTATTATAGTCGGGAGCTGTGCGAGATAAATGTGTGTTAGATGAATAAGTAGGTATGTTGTATGGACACTTAGGCCACTTCTTTGGTTAAAAATATGACAGCTGTGTATCTGTTGGTTGAATTGGTGAGTTACCTTCACCACAGATGTAAAACTTGTCCTCATACTTGGTGCCGGTGTACTCCAGCAGCAGACGGGCAGGCTGGGCGAGCTTTTCCAAAAATCAGGGTATGTTAATTATTTAAGGGCTACAAGTCTTTACATTACACTACATGTCATTTAGCTGATGCATATATATATATACATACATACATACATACATACATACATACATACAAAGCAGGTTGGCTGATGCAGCATGTATCAACACGATCGGGTAGTTGCAGAAATGTTGGTCGTTAAGTGTCACACCCAGGTTTCTAGCAGTCTGGGTGGGGACTACCACAGAGTTGTCAATAGTTATGGTCAAGTCCTGGGTAGGAGAGCCCTTCCCAAGTCTTGAACTTCCTCAACTGACCTTAACCAACTGCTGTACTGATTATGTGCATTTTTTGTATTCCTATTTATGCCTTAAATATGACTGGGAGCAACTAACTGAACACTTTCATGAGGGGACCAATAAAGTATTTGTGTCTAGGCCTGTCGCGATAGTCAATAAATCGAGTTATCGCATGATAAGAAAAAATGAGCTCGATAATTTTTCCGGCCGCGATAATTTCCGTTTGCATGCTTGTTTATTTTCCTCGTTTCTCCCTCTCTCTCTCTACCAAAGAGACTGGAGGACCACTCTCGGTTCCTTAGCGTAACGAGGAGTGAACCCTCTTGTCAGGCGCATGGTCTTTGTGTGGGCGGTAGGCTACTCCAGGCGGAGAGAGCGAGAGAGTTGGAGCAGGGTTTCCTGCAGCACTTTGCAGTTAAGGCGCCGTCAAAAAAAGAAAGTATATGAGCGATATCCACCGTGTTACTCGGCGTCCCGTTTTCTCCGTTTCATTCCAAACCACACAGCTGACAACCTGCAGGTGGAGACTGTGGAGACGGGCTCGGACATACACGCCGCTGTGGACTCTTCAGTCTCGCAAGCGGTTTCAGGAAAGTGGCTCCATGTGTCCGACAATGCACCGAACATTAACGGTACAAGCCTACAGCTGTCCGCGGACACGGAGTGTGGAAAGTGTGTGTGTGTGTGTGTGTGTGTGTGTGTGTGTGTGTGTGTGTGTGTGTGTCGGCCCGCCCCCACGAAGCTCCGACCTGCAGAGGAGTAGAAGCCGCACCTTCGCCAAAATGAAGGCTGAAAAACAGAACTATTTTGGTACATTTACTCGCCACGTGGCAGCTAGCCATACATTTAGATTTTATTTTTTTATTATATATTATTTAAATGTAATATTTAGTGTTAAATAATTGTAAAATGTAGTACAGAGTCTCTAGTCTGAGAACTTACGTGTCACAAACGGCAATTCCACAACTGTAGCCTACATCAGCGTGAAAGACGACATACCAAAGGAGATCAAAGACATATTGTGGATATTTAAAATGTCTTCCAGTTCCAGTGTTAAATATTCTTTAGAAATAAAAGTGTATTGATCTTTGAAAAGGTGTACCTGTAGTAGTAGTAGTAGTAGTATTAGGCCTATTATTTGGACATTATCATTATATTAGATGCAAATGGTCTCTCGATGACAATATTATCGTTTATCGCAATCATTTCTGGGACAATTTATCGTCCAGCAAAATTTGTTATCGTGACAGGCCTATTTGTGTCATCAACAATCACAAATATAAGTGATTTATCAGGTTAAAATACAAAACATTTGCTGCAGATTCTCAAATGAGAAGTTTTGAGGTTTGATATCGTTTTAACCACCGAGGTTTTTAAAACTGACAACTCCACAAGGTGTACAGCTTATACTAATTATCCAACACCTGCAACAACAACAAAAAAAGAAAAAAAAAAGAAAGGCAAGGCTGTGCCTACTGATTTTGTTTTGGTCACATACAATTAATGTCATATTAAGGCCGATTAATAGAAAATGAATTAAAATATGAGACAGTAGTTGTTTGTTCAGCCCCATCAGAAGGATTGCAGTTAACGTTAACCATTAGAGACTTCACTATCGTTACCTGAATTGGGTGTGCAAGTATCTACATACTAAAGCATGTCGGTCCCGATGTTCTGACAACTTTAGCTGCTCGGTTAGAAATACCGTTTTTTTGCCCCTTGCAAGTAGCTAGCAAATCGGACAGGTTAACTAACGTTAGCAACGTTAACGTTAGTAGCAAAAGACAGTAACGTAAGCAACAGTTGATAACATTTTGATCATGTGCACCATGATGTGAACACCATAGATATAGCTAGAACAATGGTGCACACGAGTCCCAGCCCAGGTGTATCGTAGTTAACGTCACATCGCATGACATTTCGCGGAGCGAGACTTTGCTTAGAGTTCTTATACGTTACGTAGCGTTACTAAAATGTAAAGGTCAGTAGACTACTATTAAGTAGCTAAGTTAGCTAGATACAAAGAGTTTGAAAGTCAGGAACGCGGCGTGTGTTTTAAACCGAGGTCTTGCTCTGGATGTTTTCCAGCGACAGCCGTTAACGTTAACATCAACAGCGCTGCAAACAACAGAAGCTAACGTTACTTTAATAACAAGGAAGACGGCTGAACTCACCCCACGAATATCCCAGTAAGCCAGTTTCATGGTCATTTTGGATCAAAAACTGTGAGAGAAAACTGCGGCTGCCTGTCGGCGACTTTAACAGTGTTGCTCTGAGATGGTGAGGTGGTTTCTTTCTGCAGCCTGTGAAATACCGCGAGCCTAGGAGGTGGGCGGGGTAAACCGGGCGGTTACACACATAGAATTTAACCGGTTCTTTTGTTTGCACAAATACATTTCAAGGTGTGTGAATATGAATACGATCGACAGCATTGCTTCATACATCCATCTGATATAACAAATGTATGATTGACACCAGCCACCAGGTATTGTGTATGGAAATCCTGTTTTTACAAATAGATGCAGAGTCATGCTGAGGCTGCAAGTCCAGACTTCCCATTACGTGACAAAAGAAACCACAATAAAAGGTACAGGTAGGCTACTGCAAGAATGTATGCAGGGATTAGGCTACTGTATAAAGCCTTCTATAAAGCCTTCTATATAAAACTACGGAGTAACCTGCCTACAAAATAGTTTATTTGGTGCAATAATTTGCTACCACACAAAAAGTAACTGATAGTTAAAGGTGCACTATGAGTTCCTGCATGGTCACTTCTGTTGACTTTCCAAGTAAATTCAAAACAGAGAAAGCTCGCCCCTCCCCCCATGTTTCCATAACTGCCATGACTAACTGACTAACAGTCACTAACCCCCACACCCTACTTTCTGTAGAAAAGTCGCCAGAAGTCACACCCTTCTACTTCCGGTCCATGGGACCTTAATCGACCTTATCGATCCTCTGCTCTTATAATCGAAGAGCAGAGGAGCAGCCCCTCACTTCTCTCCTCATGTGCAGCATCATTGACTACGTTTACATGCAGCCAATAACCCGTTCAAAACCGGAATACCGAAATTTTGGTCATGTAAACGCGTATCGGCATATCCCCATCAAAAGGAACATTGATTTGTGTTCTGCGCATGTTCTATTCGCAAGGAATCTTGGTCTTTTGAGTAGAGGAACTTCTTGTATGCGACAAAAACATAGTTATAATAATAATTATATACTATAATAATATAGTTATATATATATATATATATATATATATATATATATATATATATATGTCAATGCAGAAAACCTGCGCGCAGTATACCGGAAGTAAACAAGAAGTAGAGGTAAACATGGCGAGACGCAGCACAGCACCACACTTTTGGAGCGAGGAGGAAACCAATTTCTTTATTAGTGTGAAAACCATGAATATAATGTCTTTTGTTGACGGCAGAAAGCGTCCAGACGCTAACCGTGCGTTGCCGTTTACGTCGGGATATTGCCATTTGATTACAAATGGCATGTAGGAGTAACTCTCTCTGCTCACGCATGTAAACGGGTTATTCCGAATGTTTCAGAAACCCGAATAGTGACCTTAACCCGACCATAACCCGAAAACTGACAGCTTGTAAACGTAGTCACTGTGCACAGTGCGCAGGCAGTTAGAAGGGGAGGGGGGACAGGATGCGGGGGGCCGGTGTAGGTAGGAGAGACAGCAGGACGCGACGGGAGAAAGACGCCGCTGAGCTGGCCTGGCCCTGGGCAAGCCAGCCTTCTTTGAGAATTCTTTTTCCCTCCCTTTGTATAATTTCTTTTTTTAATGCAAATATAGGCTACCTAAGTAATAATTATAAGGCAAAATAAATTCCTGTATTGAATTTGTGATTATTTGGCTAAAGATTTCTATTTCTTTCTATCTACCTTGCTGACACAACCACTAAGCTTTATGCAAATGATTGCGTAATAACGGAACACATATGCAAATGAGCATATGACGTCATCTAGCGACTTTTAGCGACTTTTGGAGCAGGTGCTAGCTACTTTCATTGGAAAAGAGTTGGCAACACTGGTTGTCTCCTGAGACCGAGCTTTTTCACAGTGTATTCAGGGGGAAGGCAGCTAGCGGATCAAGGAGAGATGCCTTCTATTTGAGACAAAAATGAAATCGCGCCGAAACCATGCAGGAACTCATAGTGCACCTTTTAAATAAATTTTATGCCAGGTTAATTTGGATTAGCCGATTTCTCGCAGTAGCCAATATAGGCTCTAAACTCATTGGCCCTCATTTAAGAAACGTGCGTACGACCTAAAATAGGCGTAGGACGATTCCTACGCAAAGCTCGGCATTTATCAATTTGAACGTGAGCATAGGCTGCGATAAAATCTCTCGTCTGGTCTGAACTCGTGTACGCAAGTTTTCAAGTCAGTGTGGACTTGCAGTGCAGCATATAATCAGTTTAACAGGAGAAGGAGAAGTCATCAGTTGATCACTTATCAGCAATGGCAGATCTGGCTCTTTTAGAAGACCTCTATGCGCTGGTACAACAGTGCACACGTACGTGCACGTGCCACGGTGGAGCGCTGCATAGTAAACAGGATAGTTGATGACCATCCCACGTTCTACATGCTGAGTATGAGCTACTGTGCTCCAGAAGGAGGTTCAGAGTCCCTCGATGTAGATTAAATAGATTTAAAAATAAAATTTTCCCTGCGTCAATGAAGCTTTTATATAGCAGATAAATGAATGTCTCCAATGTGTGTGAGCAAGCTAGGAAACCATTCTTTGCAGCCAGACCTCAATTCTCAAATTTTGAAGTATGGAGGCTTTTAATTGGTCTGCATTTTGTTTTGAACTTTCTGCTCACTTTGACCCACATTGGAGTATAATGAGCTGCATATTATGGGCACACCACACAATGCACTCTTTGTTTCACTTTTTCTTTACCCACTAACACAAATGACCACAGAAATCCTAACTATCAACTGCTAAAGATCAAACTGACAGACCTTATTTGTCTAAATAATTTTTGTAACTAAGTTTCAGAAGACTATTTTGGATACAAAAACTGCAGCAAGTCAAGCACTCATGTGAACATTTATTTATTTTTTAAACACAAATAATATAAACAAATAATATTTCACAAACAGCACATATACTTCTCTGGGAGGGACATGTAGTGCTTTTGAATAGCAACAAGTAGCCCGACAGATAACACCAGGACCTATACTGAAGGCAGGAGTTTAAAAATGGGTATGTGAGTTAGTTGACTTTCAGTTCTCTAAAAAATGTGTTCATTCATGAATTTGGCACTAGTTGGACTCATGCAAGGATTGAAAACTGAAGTAACAGATCATGCTTCCTTCACTGTACTATGACTCAAATGTATGTGTTTTAATGTATGTGTGCAAGGAAAGATGTATCAGATCAGAGTTACTGATCAGACTGTAACACATACACGTCACATAATACTGAGTTAGTATCACAACTGAGTAGCATTACCGCACACCAGAAACAGATATTGACGGGACATCATGCAACTCTGCTGAATAACTGTAAAGACTGTAAAAAAAAACTACCAGTAACCAGAATACGGAGGATGGAGATTTTTCTGCTAGTTATACAGCATGAGGTATTGTCTTGTGGATAATTACACTAGAATATGTCAACCAAGCAGACAAAGATTCATGCAGTGTTTCTGATTTGACTTTATGAATATTCTTGAAAGGTTTTTGCATCACACCTTAAACAAATTTTGCTGCAAAGATTTATGATTTGGTAAGTAGTCAGGGCTGTAGCCAGGGTTTTAGAAATACTAAGGTCATCAGTTGTAATTTGCCTCATCTATCACTTACCTCGAAACCAAATTGAGTTATTTTATTTGGATTTTTCATTTTTTATTCATTCAGTTAGCTATTCATTTATATTTACAAGTTTTATTTAAATGGGGTAGTGCTTTCAAGGAAAGTCCTCTGGATTTAGGTTGCACCAGCTGTTAGTCAATCCATTACTAATTGTGTGTTTAAAGTTGTTTCTAAATTCTTAGTAACAATTTCAAGTAGCTAACTTCAGTTCAAACTTGGGATATTACTAAGTCAGGTTGCACTAATGCAACTTAAGAAATGTTTCAGCTAACTAGTAAAAACTTTAGTAATGTGTAAATCGGTTGCAGGGAGACATTTGTAGCGCTGTCCAATCAAAAGCAATCAACATAACATAATAAACATGAAGTGCATCACAAGCTAATATAACTTCCAAAATAAGTTTTTGGAGGTCCACCAATCTTATATTGAACTATGAATAGTTTTGAATACGATTGCTCGGACCTCACCAGCGTTATCAGAAAGCTAATGTTATTTTTGCCATTTAGTTCAGTTCGCTAGATAGCAGTTACTCAGCATAAATATTTAGTAACAAATAATCTCTTGGTAAGAGCATTGTGTGGTGGAATATGTTTTATTTTGATGATGCATAAATCTCAACTTAGAAAGCACTTATAGCTATGCTAAGTTTTAAATTAACAGCTGGTGCAACCAGCTCCTGGAAATCACAACTAACTAAAATAGAAGAACTTTGTCTCTTGTGGGGCTAAAGGTAGACCAAATTAAATATTTGGAGTCTATAAATACCTTTCAAAAAGAAAGAAAATAAATATAAATACTGCCTAAGGAAATACTCACCATGTGTAAGTTTTTAACTGCAGAAAGTAAACTCCCCTCAAAGTCACTAAAACCCCCAGAATTGCCAGAAAAGATACCAAAAGAACATGACCTCAGTGTCATGGTAGCTACAGCCCTATATGTAGAAAAACTGCAGAAACATTGACAAAATGTAGTCACAAACCATGGAAATCTAAACATTTTAAATAAATACATTGAGAATCATCGTGAAATCCCTATGGCAGAGTAAACAAAGAATGACAAAGGAAACTAAAGGAAGTAGACACCTTGGATACACAGATTTTAGGTCCTGTCTCACACTGCCACTGTAGCAACTTTCATAATCTTCTTGTAACAAAGCGTTTCTCTTTTCACAGGTGTGGTATGTTGATATGCAAATCTGTACAAAGTCCTGATGTGAAAACTGAATGTAGTGAGTGAGAATTGTGTTTGTGTTGTGCTGCATGTTCACTTCTCTCCCTGCACAGCTCCCATATACAGACTCCCCTCCTCCTCGATGGTCTCCAGCTCATCTGTGCGGATGGCCTGTGTGATTAAATTCAACTCCTCGCACATAGTCTCATACCGGTACGCCACACGGATGTCAGGAACGTTGGTGCGCCTGATGTCATTACTCTCCTGCCCCTCCTTGATGTGTTTCGGTCCGAGCCAGGAGCACTTCACCTGATCCAGAAGAAGAGTGAAATTTAACTGTCTGCAGAACAAAAGACTGAGGAGGGAGGGCTATAGTTAAGTTTACACAGTAAGTAAAACATGATTCATGCTTCTGATTGCGGTCTGAGTGGCTCCAAGATCCAAGGGGCAGTGTAACTTACATATTGCAGCTTGTGTGTTAGCGCTATGCTGTGGTGTGGACGAGGCACTGAAAGACTACACTCAGTGTTGGAAATAACATATTCAGATTTTCTTTTTCATTTAATGTAGCACATTCATTTAGAACGGTAAACAATCAGTTTCACCAGAACTACTTAGTAGGTGTCCTACATCACTTCTTTTATGGACACCCTGCAGCCAATCAGAATTGAGTATTCACCCAGGCCATGTTATAACACTGGATAATGAGAAAAAGATAAAGATAATTGATACCCTATCAGAGAATCCGCTCATCAGCACGCTGTTTCTGGCCAGCTCACACATGCGCAGGAGCTCAGCTTCCACACCTGAGCAGCAATGCTGTACTCTTCCATCAAAGGCTCCTACACATAGCACATGATAATATCACAGTTAAGCATGCCCTGCTTGTTGAAGGATTTTTAATACAATGTAGCATTTTTTGTTAAATCTGCAAATACCCTAAAATTAGTATTCATAGGAATGGTAGCGGTTTGAAAGTTAATTACAATATACTATTTGTCTTGCAACTGAAAAGTCTACAATGTGGACTCTACTGCCAGAACCATACATGTTATAAAGATGGGTGTTGATATAAATAAAATACTGAGGATTAACTTTAATTCAAATGCTTAAATAGATACACCTTTTGTCTAATAAAATCTGTAATATATTTTTTTTAAATGTTTCAGTCTTAGACTAAGAGTCTAATTCATGTTTATGAATTTATTTAAGTGTGCAGGAGAAGTCAGCCAATTAAGCCACCATACTACATACATACAATACAGGTGCCTTATTAAAAATGTACTCTTCACTTCATATATATATAACTATCACTTAGTGCAATTATTATAGCAATTTGCTTATACCATGTTTCTTATTTCCACATTTTAAATGAATACATTTTAAATTCTAAATGAAAATCTAAAATGTAGGATGTTACAAATGTTTGACTGGCTGTGTACACTGACCTTGGTGAAGTGAAACTGCAGAGGGTCGTCTGTGGACAGAGAGACCATGAGGCCTCTGGACAGGTACTCTGGCAGAGGGTTACGATGGTAGCTGAGGAACAGGCTGTTATTGCTGAGAGGAGACATGGCGATACCGATCTGGGCCAAGTAGTACAGATACTGCAGCACAGGAGCCTGGAGCAACATAAGCCATAATGTTGTGTGCTGTGATAAACAATCAATGCGCTAGGAGTACATTCCATGAGCATGTAAAGAAGTGAGATTATGACTAAAGTATGACTCATTAACAAATATAATAAACATGATCTAGCTGAGTCGAGACCTGGCACAATTGTTTTATTAAATCATCATTTCCTCACAATCTCTTAGACTAATAAATCAGCTGTTGTGATATGGAGGTCACACCTTCCTGAGCAGCAGCCCGTGGGAGATGTTCTCTGACAGCATGAAACCGGACACCAGGTGATGGATCGGCCCTGCCTCTCCACAATGAGGACGTAGGACGAGTGTGTGAAATCCCCGCTGCCTGAACAAAAAAGACACAGATACTAAGAGGGTGACTTCAACAGATTAAAGGGTTGTAACAGATTTCAGCTTTGTTTGTCTTCTAAACAATCAGGCAAAGTATGTCTGCATAAATGAACATTCATTGCTGCTCTCCAGTGACTGAAATATAAAACAGATTTTTACTTTCATTTACCAGAGATTTGCATGAAGAAAAGTCACAGCTGACATTTAACACAGAGACAAGTGAGACATATACAAGAAGGAACAAATACTTTCATCTGGTGATGACCTATATTTTTCTTATTGTCCACAAATCCCATGAAATGACCACGATTGACCTGCAGCTGCAAATAGTTCGTAGCAAACAAATCTGGCCATCAGACTGGTAGTTTTAGACTCCTGATTTACAGTCTTCCTCACCTAGAAACAATTTCTGATTTATTGAGTTTTAACTAATGTTAAAGGGCCACAGATGAATCCAAAAGGATAAGAATGTATTTTGTGGTTTGTTACCCTATTACTACAGTTATAACATTTTAAAAGAGGTTGAGTCCAGAGAATTGCTCTGTTAATTTAACAGTTATTCAATCTATTCCATTTCAAACTATTTACATGCCAAACATTCTCTCATTCTCTAATAATTGTATTACTTAAATATTTTTTTAAACATATTATGAATTGTAGCAGGAAAAATGTGAAGGAAAAGAAAGAAAGGCTTACATTAGGGCTGAACGATTAATTGCATTTGCGATAATATCGCGATATGTTAAAACGCGATTTCCTAATCGCAAAGGCTGCGATTTGGTCTCGATTTGATGACTCGCAAGAGCAAATCAGTTTGCACTACGCAGAGAAAGCATCAACTTAGCACGCTAACGCTACACTGTACCTTGAGCTGATCTCTGTCATTCAAACAATTCTGAGTTGAAGTTTAAAACTTTTACAGCCATTTTAATAAAATGAAGGGTTTTGTTTGGGCTCGAGTCCATACATGCAGTTAATGGATACAGGCACGCAGAACTGAAGGCTCGGTTGGCAACGAGCTAGCTCTGATTAGCGGTTAGCTCCGGTTAGCGGTTAGCTCCGTTATAAAGATATAAAGATATGGGTGGAGGAGCTGCCACTGAGAGGGGTAACAATCAGACTGATAAATGACGGTTTGGGGAGCTTTCACAGCAGCGTGGCCGCGGTGTTTCAACGGTTTTATTAGTACAGTTAATCCCGGCACCGCAGACCACAGCAACTAACGTAACGATAGCCTCTCTGAGCAAGTGCAGTGTTGACGGTGCCGGCACGCAACTTCACGAGGGGAGGGGGCTGGAGGCAGCTCCTCTCTGTATGCACTGTAAAAAAAATATGTATGTATGTATGTATATGTATATATATATATATATATATATATATATATATATATATATATATATATATATGTTATATATATATATATACATATATATATATATATATATATATATGTGTGTATATATGTATATATATATGTATATATGTGTATATATGTATGTATATATATATATATATGTATGTATATGTATGTGTTTTTACTTATTTAACTGTCTAGTGTGTAATTGTGTGTTGTTCATACTATACAATGATTTATTGTTTGTCTTTGTTGAATAATACAGAAGACAAAGAGCTTAAAAAAATAATCGAATATCGAATCGCAATCGCAATATTTGGGGAAAAAATCGCAATTAGATTATTTTCAAAAATCGTTCAGCCCTAGCTTACATGTTAAAAGTTGAAACTGTAAACAAATTATACTGTATGAGATTCAGAAAATATGATAAAATATAAGAGACAAAAAATGTAAACCTTTGTGAAGAAATGTTTGTTATTCCATTATTATTTGCAAATAAACTGCAATTTGTCTTGGATATTTTATATATTTTAAACTGGTTTTGTGTCTCAAGGATAAACCAACTAAAATGTAGTATTTCAATTTTTTGTGTTACATTAAGATAAATTAAGTAATAATAAAAAATAAAGCCAACAAGGTATACGCCTTTGGCTTCTTGACCTCTCCTTATGCATTTTTTATTTTTTCATTATCTGAATTATATGCAGTCTTATGTGTGTGCAAATAAATAAATAAAAAACATATTTTGCAACAATGAAATCCCCCGGGTTTAGGCAAAAATAATTGTCCTACTATATATATACATTTTCTTTTGCATAATTGTGAAAAGCATAAAAGATACATATTTCTACCCAATACGTCATACTTTTTAAGAGTCTTAAAATGAGTCCATACATTGAATCTGAGAAATATACAAGTAAAAAAAGCAGCCACTTGGACTGAGGTGTAGGTACGTACCTGCGCAGGTGATTCAGCACAGTCATGTTTGCGTACATGTAGTAGAGGTAGTAGGAGTAGGGCGGGTTGTCCTCCTCTGTCCAGTTGACTGGCAGCGGACTGTCCAGGTTGAAGATATGTTGCTCTGGTTTCGACTCATCATCCACACTGTCAAAACCCACAACCTGTGTGAGGGAGCAACGAGAGATCCATGAAACCATCTGAGGTGTGGCTACATATGAATAATATAAACTCCTGATTGCACAGCAAAGACTTCGTACGTGCTGAAGGAAGAGGTGCAGCTCTGGATGGCTGCCGGGGTTGACTGTAACCTCAAACAGAGGCATGAAGATATTCTCCAGCATCTCTTGGAAGTTGCACAGCTGTTTCTTCGTGTGGTAGACGTCACTTTGAGAGACAAATACAAATAAAGAAGTCAGTTGTTATCTTTCTTGTGCTCTTTTAACTCATGTAGATATATTTTAAAGATCCTTAGCGACTGATGTGGCTGTTTGTAAACCTCAGTAAGGGCTACTCAGTGATGTAAGAGTAGTCAGGTATTTTAGTTAAGTAAAAGTCTGTCGCTGTCAAAAATAATTCAAAATCAAACAAGTACACAAGTATTAATGTGTATAAAATGTGATAGTCACCTTTCAGATGGTTGTCTTTACAAAGGTTACAGACCCTCTAATTCCTATCCAGGCATTTTTACTACTTTATATTCTGTTGGGTGGTTTAATCTATAACAAATTATATATCATACATTGATTCTTTGTTTTATATGTAGAATTGAAATGTGTACATTAACTAAAATATTTTGGTAGTGGCATAGAAGTACAAAGTGGCATGAGGTTGAAATGCCTCAATATTTAAGTATAATACTTGAGTAAATGTAGTATCATACTTCCCACCACTGGGGTTACTCACAAGAGTCGTGGCACTTGCACAAGCCAGCGCACATTGGTGGAGTAGACCCGATGTTTGACAGCCCACTGGGCCAGCTTGTCCCACTCGTCTCTGGAGCGTCCGTAGATGGACAGCCTGAGCTCCACGTTCTGGTATTTGCTCTCCTCCAGGTCTGCCATCACCTCCTGAGAAGCAGTGACACAAACAATCAGCAGAGGGGGCCAGTGTCCGTCTCATACACTCATTCTGCAAGTATCAGTGGTAAAGTGATTGTTAATGGATTCAGTAAGCACCTTAATAATGTGGCCAAAGTATTTCCCCTCAATGTAGTTGTCTGTTTTGATGAAGATCTCTCTCAGAATGGACTCGCCGATGGGGTTGTATTTGGCATTGAACTTGTCAAAGCGATGAAAAGTGTTTCGGTCCTGTAAGTAAGAAAGTGATTCAAACAGTCTCTCATTAACTTCAGCTTTTGTCTGGTCTTCGTTGTTTCAAAACAGTTTTGATCTATCCATCATGGGTGTTACTCACTGCGTGCATGTCCAGGGTGTCCACGCTCAGGTCAAAGGCTGTCAGGTTCATGGTCTCAAACACTTCCATGAGCGTCTGACCCTTGCCATTTTCCACACGCACAATCTCCTTAGGATACTTCTTCATGGCCCTTTTAATAAAACGCAGAAGGTGCTTTTGGTTCATGCAGGACGAAGCGTGGATGTGTGTGTCGACCTGTAAAACAGACAAAAAAGTATATAGCCTATTGGACTCCAGTTCTGGATTACAATAAATAAGTTTGATTAGGCTCAGTAGAAAACAGCTCCCAAGTTCACCTTACGGATATTGTAAAAGTCTCGATGTGGGACTTTCTTCTGTGCTGCCAGCTCCTTCATCTCATTCAGCAGGATGTGCATCTGGAACTTGGAGCTAAGATACTGCAGACGACGGTAGCAGAAGGACTTTCTGTGGCAAAGAGAAACACAAACAAGTTACGGTTACTTTCTGACAATGTGGTTGAGATGAGAAACGGAAAGAGAAAAGAACGTCTTGTGATAAACAACTTGAATGGTATAATTTCAAAAGAAAATCTAAATAAGGAAAACGTACACTGGTCCGTTGATAATGAGGGCCATCATGACGTTCATATCAGCGATGTACTCCTGCAGGTCTGGATACGGCAGGTCCAGCTCTGTGCTCCTGTTGGCGACACCAAAACTTAAGCAGGAACCTCTTTGCTGCCAACAAAATGTGTGAGCTGAGTCTAAAAACAGACAAGCATCCAACCACATCGAGGTACAAGCATGCGAGTGATTCATCATAAATATCTCACTTTTCCATAACGTTCCTCGTTGTGTACACATGCATGACACCATCCACCATCTTGCAGCTGTAACCCAAATCATGGGGCATGCTGGCAGGGTCCTGGTTCTCATAGGGGTGCGTTTTAGAGACAGGTGGGTGCATTGTGGCATCTGAGAGGAGACAGAATGTCGCAATGTGTCACGGCTCTGAACAAGGTGGCAACGCACATGCAACTAAGGTCTCATTTGAACAGCCTGCACGCTGTGACAGCCTGGTCAGGGGTGTGTGACAGATGGATTGTGAAATCTGTGGGCGTGCCCGTTTATGTCATAATGTGAGAGTACGGCACATGACAATGGACATGATTTATATTCCCATATTAACATAAGATTACTAATCTAACATCATCATCAATCACATTTCTGGAGTGATCAGGAATAAAGCTGTGAATAACAATGATTTCTATTTTTTATGTATGTATATTGATTGTTACTTTGATTTATCGATTTTATTGTTGTTTTTGTCTACTGATGCAATATCTATTGCATGTCTGTCTGTCTTACTTCCAGAAGTTTCTGCAGTGACGGTCTCTGAGATCTCCTCCTCATAGTTATCTAAGTCCAGAGGTCTCTCCCTCAGCTCCTGCAGGTAACGAGCGGTGGTCCTGCAGAAACTCTGCAGCGACAGACCCATATACTTCTGTCTGATGAACAGAGCCTTCACCACACATTTGGCTGCATCCAACAGATCTGTGAAGGGAACCTTGATGGAAGATAAATTAAACAATTAAAAGGACTAAAGAGAAGAAAAGAAAAAAAGTGTTTTTTTCAGAGAGGAGGTGTTATTTAATTGTAAGAAATGCCACAAAAGGAATTCTGGGCAAAGTGCTTCTACTAAGAAAAAGTTTTCTCATTTTCCTTGCATTACTGGGAATCTGACTTACCCCACATTTCTCATCTCCAGAAATAGCCACTCGCTGGTACTCTTTCTCTGGAACCAGGTCCTGCAGGTCAGGAAATTGGCTCTTCTCCTTCATGTATCTAATAATATATAGAACAAACAAATGACTTAAATTATTTTCTATTCTGGTACTTAAGGTATACATTCAATGGATAATGACACCACTGTTACCTATAGCTAGTGAAAACACTCACTCGAGATCTGTGGCACTGTCAGTCTTCATGAACTCCTGTTTAGCTCGCAGGAGGATGTCGGGTTCAAACCTGAACAAAAAGAGGCTCATCATTGTTAGCTTCAGGATCATCAGAGCAGAGTATGGCTGCAAATATTGTCACATGTTTGTATATTTACTAACAACCTCCTTCCTTTCGCTGCACTTACTTGACATCCTGGCTTATCTGTCGCTCAAGGCGATGACGTCTCTCCTCCAGCTGTTCAATAGGGCTGTCCTCTGGGAATTCATAGGGGGCACTGCGCATCTCACTCTCTGCCAGTGTGCGGGAGAACAGCTCCTTCACACATACAGTAAACAACATTATATTAGTCTACACATCTAGCCACGAGTCAGTTCAAAATACATTTTCATGAACACAATCACTGAGTACTAACCTCAGCTATGTCTTTGTACTTCCCGTCCATGGATGTACGCAGGTCAATGGATTGTTTCAAGGCCACAGGGATCCCAGGCAAGGAATTCTGGGAAGTGAGGAGGTGGCGGGCACCACGGAGATCAGCTGGAGATAAAGAGGAGGGGAAAGAGGGAAAGAAATCATAAAATGAGTGAGAAAACTATGCATATCTTGAAGAACTGAAGAATGTCCAGAAATAAAGAACAGCACATTAGGACCTCTATCATCATGTAGTCAGACAAGTAACACCTAATTTCGGTTCAGTAAGATCAATAAATCAGTTTAGCTTGCAACAGCTGTACCCTAATTACTGTCAATGAGATTATCAATCTTGATAAAAAAAAAAGAAGCAAACATCCTCTCATTTTACTCAGCATTGAAAAAGTGGGATAGACATGACTATGAATAAGCTAAATCAGTTTTATGAGAGTACTCAGTCTTTATGACTTTTTTTAAAAGTAATTGGTAATAGTAATTAGTAATTAATTCACAGTGACCAAATCAGTCTGCAGAAGCTTGTTGTTCCTCCATCAGTGAGTCTTTCCAAAACAGTGGAGGTCTGAGCTCAGCAGCTGTTTATTCCTCAAGACACAATGGACCATTCAGGTGGGGAGCCCATCAGCACATACACCGGCTAATGCCCTCCATTGTTGCCATTGCCAGATAAGAAGTTTTATACAAACCCAGTTGTCATGGAAAGGAAAAAACTAAGTGAAAACAAAGGGGGATGGTCACTGAAAAAAGACTTAGGACAAGGACGGCGAGGAAGTTGTCACCAGCGATGAGAAAAACAGAGATGTTAGGCATTCGTCTGTGAGAAACAGACAATGCCTTCGCTGCTGTTTCCCCCCAGGTGTATATTTAGCCTGTCTGCAATGATATTAATCTTTCCCTTGAAACGTCTCACCTGCCACTGAAATATTCATCATTCTGTTAAATATTTCATCCTGTGTGTGCTAGAGTGTCATTGGGCCTGTGGTCTGTCAGTATTTATAGGCCATACACACAAGAAGGTCAAAGAGGGTATACTGTGTTATACCTGCAGTCTGAAATGTCTTTGTACTATTGTGCCCTATCTAAATTAAGAGTCAGATTTATTCAACCCAGCATGTCTGAGTCTGTCTGCTCTATGGGGACAGTAAAGGAGACCAGAGATGCAATTAGAACTCGACAAAAAGCTTCATTAAAGGTGGTGTAGGTAGGATTGGGAAGATCCAGGACTTAGCCAAAAAATGTGAACATCAACAACTTCTCAGTCCCTCCCCCCTTTCTGCTAAAGCCCAAAATGTTTTTCTAAGCCCCTCCCCCCACAAGGGAGAATGAATGCGTGTGCATGAGCAGTTATTGATACGCAGTTAGACACCCCCCCTGGCCATGATTGGTGCATCTGAACAGGGAGCTGTGGATTTTTGCAAATCGCACCACAGGCTGTAGGTGGTGCCAGAGGAGCCGGATTTTTTTTTAAATGACTTGCTTCATGTAGTTCTACATCGAACATAGGGTCAGTTTCAGCAAATATGACAGAAAGTTAGTTTTATTAGTCTTACCTACTGCACCTTTAAAGGTACAAAAACACTTGAGTAGGCAGGCGGAATGGTGGCCATAAAGAAAAAAGAGGTGATGGTGCAATCATTGGCCAGACCACAATTCACTACATTATTTATCACCTTGTGCTTTATAACACTGTCCAATCAACACATCCCACTCAACACGATGAACAAGTTTGCATGCACAGCAAGACAGCAATATCACTATCATCAATATCTGGACTACTGCAATGCACTCCTCACCGGGATCCCTGACAAAAGCCTTCAGAAGTTGCAGTATATTCAAAACAGTGCTGCTAGGATCCTGTTGAGGGTGCGCAAATATGACCACATCACCCCCATCCTTAAATCACTCCATTGGCTTCCTGTCTCACTCAGGGTTGAGTACAAGGTCTCCCTCCTTACCCACCAGTGCATTCATGGTGAAGCCCCCCTCTACCTCAAGGAACTCCTCACCCCACAGACCTCAACACGTACCCTCCGATCTGCCTCAGCATATTTTTTGAAACCTCCCAGGACAAAGCTTTGTACAATGGGAGATCGGGCTTTCTGCTCAGCTGCTCCCAGACTGTGGAATGCTCTCCCTGACCACCTGAGGACCCCACAGACTGTGGATGCTTTTAAACGTGGCCTTAAAACCCACCTTTTTAGGAGAGCTTTTGAGTGAACTTGTGTCCTTTTGCCTTTTATTTACTTCCTTTTCTTTTCATGCTCTCCATGTGTTTTTATAATTTTTGGCACTATCATGTAGCACTTTGAGATTTGCTTAAATATAAAGTGCATTACAAATTAAATGTATTATTATTATTATTATTATTATTATTATTATTATATCAAAACACAGAAGTATCTCAGACTAAAATACTTCAGCAAAAACAGAGGGAAACAAACTTCTTCAGTGCATAAATATTCAAGTGCTTCCACCTTTCAAAGGCTGAATAGTGGAGATCCAACATTGAGCTTTGAATCTGAGTAAATTCAAATCAAACAAAAATAAATAACAATGATCTATGAACTATTTTTGAATAAGCATTATTTTTCAAGTAAAGACACCAAACATTTTCTGGTTCCAGGCAGACTAAAAGATAATGTAAAATAATCGTTAGTTGCAACACTGTTTAAAAGCGAAAGAACAAATGTTGCATTATATGCAAACATTATGGGAAAACCTCTACTGGACACATTCGTTAAATAATTCTAAATATAAATAAGAAATAATACCATTGTAAGTAACATCTGTCTATCCAAAGCCAGCTTGAATAAACAAAAATGAGAATACATGCTGTGATGCCAAACTGTCCTTCAGTCTCAGTCACAAGGGACACAAAGTCAAGCCACAGATAGTTGCCCTCCTGTGATAGGAGGGAGCACGTCTGTTTGATGTAATGGCCGACAAAGATGTTATCTCTGCTGTTGGTCTGGGTGCACATCAATTTGTTGTGATAACAGTGGACACTGGTGTGGAGGGCAGGAGGCGACCAGCAGCAAAGACATCCATACTGGGCCACAGCAAAGCCGAGCCTAGCCAAGCCTGCCGGGGCCCGGAGCTAATCCCCTAATGGCGGCTATATTTGGATCAGTAGCATCTATGGTTACATAACAACTCATCCCCCTGCAGTTGGAGAGCAAACCACTCAGAAATTGAAGTCAGCCACATTTCACTTGAACATTTACCACCTAATCGAGTTTGCTAAAGTTTTCATTGATCTATAAGAGCTGGAGGAAAGCAGCATGGGGGCTCAATGCAACATGAGTAAAACAGATTGGAGGTATCTAATACGACAACATGTTGAACCAAAGACAATGCTACACATCTGCTCATCTTCCACAGCCTCAAAATAAGGTCATAGTGTCTTAACCATGACTCCAGTCTAAGTCAAATTGGATGGTGCGGTGTAACAGATCCTCGGGGATGAGATGACATGAGGAAAGTTTTTCCGAAGCCTACAGGCCAGAGGTCATAATGTCAAGAGATATCGTGTGAAAACTTCATCTACAGTACTGTTTTTTGCCCCCTCGCCTTTGTCAGGAAACATCATCATTTCTTAGAGGCCAACAAGGATCCCTGTCTGAATGGAATAACATTTCAACATAAGTACATAATTCAGAATGATTATACTTAATATCAAGAGATTCCCTTTATTTCACCTCATCCTCTCTCTTCTCTGTGTTTTCTACCATCAGGCAGGCCATGCATCATCAAACCCTGTCTACCTGCTTCCATTGACTATGCAGATTTGGTATTCAGCCCACAAGAAATGCCAGTGACTCACAACCTATGTGGCAAATGTCTCACAGCGATAACCAATACTTACTCACAGCTCACATGTGTCAGTGCTGCTGAGAAAGCAGGAATACCAATATAAACAAAGCAGCACTGGGGATCTCACTCAGTTTCAGCACAGATAACAAACAACCCTTTTAGTACCTTTGAATATATTTTTCTGCATAACCCCTATGTTCATTTAGAGTCTCAATTAAAAACAAAAACGTTTTTTGCCTACATAAAACAAAATAGTCTAAAACTGGCTACATTTAGATTCAATTCGGGAACTATAAAAACAAAATCACAAATCTTACAAGCCATTTGAAGCCAGCTTGCAGTATTTTAGATTTTTGATATTTTGTGCTTTGTAGACAAGAAACAATCAAAGTTCAGCCCCAGTTTTGGTCCCAGAATATCAAATCAAAGCTGTTTGGCTTCAACAACTTACACATAAAATCAGAAAATGTCACTTATCTTACACTCCAGTGTTTCACAAGAAAATATGGCACACAATTCACACACAATTCAGCATAACAACAAATTAAATGTGGCTGCTCACTATCACATAGGAAGTGTTGTGTCTAAAGGACAAATACATATGCATGGCAGGGAGCATGCAGCTGGATTTAACAACGCTCCTCTGCTCCTCTAAAGGATGCTTACTCCTCCTGCCTCTCTCATGGCTCTGCATCAAACAGCTGACATCTCTCAAGATGTGTAATGAAATTCTTTGGTTTGACTGCATGTCTGCAGCTCGGATTTGGTAGAAACTTCTTTCCTGTGTTCCTTTACTGCTCTCAGCCTTCTCACTTGAACAATAAAGAAAAGAAATGCTAAAAATATAAAGGCAAGTTGCCCACTAGCCTTGAAAACAACCCTCTCGATCAGATCCTACAGTTGCAGGTGTATCGATCTGCTCCGCTTATTTGAGCACAATTGCACCTTCATCTCCAAAAAACATGAGAAAGCTAGTTCATGGGACAATCAATCGGCATACATTATCCTCAGCACACCAAAGACAGCACTGCTTAGGGCTATTACATAAAGCCATTAAAGGACAGACAGGGGATAGTGGCAATGTCAGTGTGAAAGAGGGAAAGGAAAAAAGGGGGAGGGTTAGAGGGGAAGAGAGGAGAGCATTATTTGTGCTTTTGCACAGGATGAGGGGAGAGCGTACCTGTCTCCTCAGAGCCTGCGTTAACCAGCAGCTAGCAGGGCTGGGAGAGGAGAGAGAGACAGAGAGAGGGAGAGATATGCTGTCCTGGCAGGGAGATGGAGCATGCCAAACAGCAAATGGCCCAGGATGGCGTCTGCTTTCCTTTTAAGATGGGTTAAACATGATGCGAAGGAGGGATGGAGAGAAGCAAGAAAGAAACACTTGAAACACTCAGTCAAATGATAAAACATACATATGCTCTCACGTCAACGCACTCACAGAGTCCAAGAGTCACATCCTGTATTCCCTTAATCTGTCCATATGATACGTACAAAGAGCTGGTCCAGCAGATCCATTAACTCCCCCTCACATCCCAGTGTGTGACCCCCCTCTGCTCTGTCTGCCTCCTTGTTCAGGCCAGCTGTCGCTGCACTAGCAGCCTCTGGAGCTGATCCTCGTCATTTAAATGCCTCTGACATCTATCTGGAACGTACCACAGGAGGGAGAGGAGGCGGGTTTGGGTGGGGGGGGCGGCGTACATAACCGGCGGATGTGGGTTCTCCTGCTGTGAGTTTCTCTAACAGCACCCCCCTGTCCTCTACTTTATCCTCTGTGCTGTTTTGCTGAGGGGGCCATGTGTTCAGGATGTTTGTGTCGTCTGTGTGTGTAAATAAAATGGTGCTGGCTCAGCTGTAAGGTCTGACACGTCATGGTCTTTTTTTTGCTGAAGGAGATGACTGTTTAATAAATGAGACCTTGCATCCCTCCATGTCCTCTCACATGAATGAAATTAAAGGGCCAGCACGTTGTCCCAATTATGGTTGCAGCAGTAATTTCTGGAACATGCTTTCCCATGCTAGAAAGACAGAACTGTGTGTATGCTAAAACGGATGAAATAACATATTAATAATCAGGTAAACTGATGCAATTGATTCATTCCGAGACAGAATGGTGAATGTTTGTGAAATCTGTCATTGTGTGCAAGTTTCTCTGCAGTCATATCTCTCCCAATTATACTTCTGCACCAAGAGAAAATTCGCTGTGGATAACCAAAGCTTGTATTGCAAAAGAAATGTTATGAAAAATGAAAAAAATCCAGTCATGGCAGATCGAAACAATGAGACATTTATCCAGTGCTCCTGACATTTAATTAAGTCAAGAAAGTTTTGAGAAAATATCCATCCCTGAGTGCCTAATTGAGCTTTTCAGAAATTGTTTCATGCCTTACAGACAAATGTTATTGAATCTATTGTAAGTTAAGCATTCCATTCCATTACAAGTGTTTGCGCTGCCTATCTTATCTTCTCTTGCTCAATACTGTGTAGAGTTTAACTCAAGTTGTCTTTTGACCCTAATGCAGAATCTTATTTAAGCATTTGTGTTCCGTTTTATTTTTTACAAAAGATAAGGCAAACAACATTCATATTATACATTTTTTGTTATTGTTGTACCTACCCCCTCTGTGGTAGCCTATATGGTATATTATATATATATATATATATATATATATATATATATATATATATATATATATATATATATATATACACATAAATATACCGTAAATAATTGTAGGCACTGTAGTTTCAAGCAAATGTTACTAAAACAGAAGTAAATAGTGAATTTAGTGGGGACTATTCTTTTTTAACTGAGGTGTGAAATTGAGTCAAAATAAACTACAATTCCCATGTTCATTTTTATGAAGGAACATGTCACACAGTGCAACAGTGTGGCTCTTTGATGTGTTTATGTAGTTTTTGGACAATATGAGAGCTATATCAGGCTTTGGCTACACAGACAATATTACATATATTAATTGTTGGGTTTGTTTTTCTATGAGGTCTGTTGACAATAAGAAAAAATACAGACTTTCGCCAGCCTTTAATCATTTCTGAAGCTGTTTTCACCATCTGTTAAAGCAAAAATAATGCGCTTTATTCTATTTTCAGTCTGAACATCTTATATATATATATATATATATATATATATATATATATATATATATATATATATATATATATATATATATACTGCAAATCCTTTTGGAGAGAGCTGCTCTTAAACTGGAGCAATCCAGTTTGAAAAGCACTGCTTGCAAACTGGACAGAAAAAAAACCCTGAGCACTACAGAGAGTCAAATGCAATCTGACTACAAACAAATGACCGCTCTGCCTCTCAAGGTTAAATTATTGTGTTTGTTTTTAAGGCACTTTTTAGCAAGATTAGCTTTCAAGAGGACTAATCAAATTGATGTGGCCCCAAGGAGAGAACAACAAACAAGATTGCTGCTCATTGATTAATCAGTGCAGCTGCATTTACTTGCACCACACTCCCTCTGATGGCCGAATGCTGCATCACACACAAATCAGCACCAGCTTGCAATGGTTTAAGGCAGTGTATCTTACAGTACATGGGGATACATCATAGGGGTACATGTACCACTAGGGGTACTTTGGAGTACTGCAGAGGGTATGTGAGATTTTTTTTTTAAATGTATAAAAACAATATCAGTCATGCATGATTCCTAAAATAATTATACTATAATAATGAATGAATTTGGTGATTGTAAACATTTGAAATAGTATTTAAGTGTTTTTCAGTTATAATGTCAAATTAGATACTGATGGCGCAGCGCTTTAATGTGCCTCTTTATATATGCTTTTTTCCTACCAAAAATATTTTGCTCTGGTCAGAGGGTACTCGACTAAAACAATATTTCAAAGGGGGTACATCAGTGAACAAAGTTTGAGAACCACTGATGTAAGGCATTCAGTCAAAGAAGAAGATTAAACCCCAAGGCTGGCAAACTAAATTCATTAATATTATCATATTACTATTATTGATTCATTAAAATAGCCTTTTGATTTTGCAGCTGGTTGAGATGGAGCTAATTTTAACTACTTTATATGGTCTTGAGAATTTTATCTTTCATTAGCAATGCATCATATTTTATAACACAATTATATGTTTTGTATGAACTTTCCAGGGCTGCATAATGATTTTCATTATCAATTAAGTTAATTTGATCAATTAATTGTTTAGTTAATTGTGAAAAAATGCCATTCACAATTTCTTAGCATTTCTAAATAATGTTATGTCTTCAGTTTACTTGTTATCCAGCTACATAGTTTAGACAATATTATATATAATAATACATTATTATTATATATAATATATAGGTTAACTAGGGGCATGAATTTTGGTCATTTTGCTAACAAGTGGTAGCCTGGGTAAATCCTGACGAACTTCCGGCAAATTTGAGATTTGCTCTGCAAGTGGGTGTGGCATCCCCAATCACCTACTGGTAACAGAGTAAAGCGCAATATTTCCTTCTGAAATGTAGTGGAATAGAAATTTAAGTAGAATCAAATGGAAACACTTGAGTAAAGTACAAGTACCTCAACATTGTACTTAAGAACAGTACTTAGATGTACTTAGTTACTTTCCACTACTGAATAAAAGGAGCCGATAGACAAAACACTACAATATTTCAGCCATTAGATATTTTTGCTTTCATTTTAGATTATGTCTACAGCAGCATGCACTGTACCTTTCAAACAAGACACAGGTCCACAGGTCGATGTGTTGCAAACAGCAGCTGGCAACAGGTAACTCTATATCTACTGCATCAGCACACCATTAGTCCCACCCACAGGGCACAAGTCCATGAGACCTCTAACAGGCTAGATGTTGGTTCATATGAGCAGCAGAGACACAGACAACTAAACAACAGTATGCAGTGTGGATGCACACGAGGAGTGACTCACTAAAGGTTATCGGATGAAGGTGTGTTGGGGTGGGAGTCCCAGGGCTTATTTGTATTGATTGCATTACTGGGGAGTGATGGGGCTCAACATTTAACCTACAGGGTCTCTCTCCTGAAATTATTTGTTTATGGCACAGACCCCGACATGTGTGGCCACGTAACGATGACAAGAAGAAGAAGTGACACAATTAAAGGAGGCGTGAACAAGATATGGGCAAAGTACAAGGTCCATTATCCACCTCCTGTACTGTATAAATAGTCATTCTGAATGACGCTCTGATTGTATTGTAGTTATTTCATGTTTTATGTTATTGTAGTATTGCTTTCCTGCAGAGGTGGAAAGTATTTTTTTTTTTATAAAGTGGTAGTATCAGAGAAACAATATGTTTAAAATATTTATTTATCATGTATATAATGTGCTCTTGTGATTTGTTCTATTATCTCATTGTCTTTATATTTTTATACCTGAAAAGTAATATAGTGCTATATAATACGTTTATAATATTTTCCAAGAGAGTGTGGGTTTTTGGTCTTATGATATAATAATGTCTGTTTATGTCACTTACTGCACTGTACTTTACTGTACAAAGCTTTCATCAGTAAGCAGCAAATATGCTGGTACATAACGCTCTTCTCTGATTTGAGTGGTTCAACAAGTGTAAAACAGCACGAGGCACAGAACAGGCGAATTGGTGAGTGGGTGGCTCTCTAATATCAGAACTACCTTTTTCACAGCCAGAGAAGTGATTCACACACTGCTGTTCTCTGCAGAGTTCACTCCACAAATGTGCAATAGTGTGCTAAATATGGACACCACTCTGCCTCAGCTCTTCACGTGATAACTGCACAAGAGAGCAAAGGGCTGTCTGATAGACATGGAGCACTATATTATGTGAACAGGGGGTCCATGACCTTTACAGAAAACTAAGATGTGAGTGATTCAAACTCTTTAATGCCAATTAGATGTGCTGCAGCCTCCCACGTCTATTCCACTCTGCTGTGCTGATTGATTGGCCCATTAGATTGGAAGTTCAGAATTCTTATTGAAACAATCTAATAAAACAAAGCTCATGCAGCATGCCAAGTATTGATTTAGACAATCGATTGGCAAACGAGTGAAATAAAAGTGTCAGACGATAAATAATTTATGATCTTATTATGAGCGACTGCAGCAGATTTAATTATAGCAATCACTTTATTAAATATTCATTAAGCATTTAAAGACATAACACTGCCATTTATTAGTCCATCTAATACAGTTAAATGATTGTGTATCTGAAGCTTGTTTTAACTGCACGTATCACTATTTACATAATGTGTTTCTGCAGAGACTTTCTAAATCAAACCACAGAGGCAGAATATGTGCACAGTCCTCTATATGTCTAAATACCAGAAAAACAAATCTGTCTCTGTTGAATATAAAAGCCAAGATTGTCTCTCATCATTCAGCGAAGATTTACCCCTCCAGAGCAATTTCTAACAGCCACTGTCAACTTTAAGCAATAAATGAGGAAAATCACAGAGAGAGCATCCTGATTGGAGGAGCGGCTGGTGAATCACACGGACCTCCAGCTGTTTGTTGTCAGGACTACAAATCAATCGCTAACCACCTTGACAGTCACCGTAATGTCACAGCATGTCTCTGTCGGTCGTATGTGCCCCAAGTGGTAACATGACATGGGTGATTCTTAAAGATACAGCATATTTTTAAGGCAATGTTTGTGTGTGTTATATAATTCTAATATGTTTTAAAAACATCTTCCAGTAGAGGGAGATTATACCATCTGCTTCCAATACAAATAAACACATTTCAAGATATCAAGAACTCATTTTCCTTGACAGAAGTAAACAATTTTTTTCTCATTAAATGCATGATATTAATACTGAATGAACCTCTTTTATGTTTCAGAGAAAATGTGTTTAGATTAAGAGATGACACTGACTGAGCAGAGGTAGGGGTATTTAAATGGCTGACATTTCGTCATAGGGTCATTCTACACTCTTTGTAGTTTGGATGAAAGGCTGACCAGCGTGTGCATACATCAGAGTGGAGGTTAATCCTTTCATTCAGAGGGGGATCAAGTCCTGAGGTACCAACCTATATATTCTCTCCAGGCCACATACTGCCATCAGGCTAAATGAAATACACCGTCATCACATTTGTCTAAGCAACACATAAAGTATTTTTAGGTGCATTTTTTCACAAACCAAAGGGTCACTGACACATAAAGCAGCAGGTAATCCTTTATGTTAAAACACGAAAACTGACAAAAGGAGTTTCCATCTGAAAACAATGAGTTATGCAACATTTCAGCAACGTCAAAATGTTTTCAAACAGCATTGGCTGGTCCTACTGCAAATTACCTTCTGGCTGATGCTACAGAATGTATGCATGTTGTGTCATTTACATATAAAAACAAGCCTGGAAATAAGGGATGAGGGAAAAAGCTAGAAGCCAGCATACTGACGTACAACTGCAGAGTATGAATGCTGAAATCCTCCACAAAGAGCATCCTCTGCTCTGCTACACCTTCCCAAATCAACAGGTTTGCATTTCCCCCAAACTACTTGCAGAGAAAAAGTATTGCACCCTGCATCTTCTTCTGATGAGTGCTTTATTTTTCATTGAGAAACAATAAGAAATTTAAATGTAATACAAAATTCACATTACACAGTCCAGAGCCACAATACCTGAGGCTGATTTTATGTGAGATTATGTGAGACAACACACTCGAACCTTCACCCTCTTCATCACCATGCGCCCTCCACTCACCTGTGCTGGCTGCATACTGCAGGCTGCCTCGCTTCCTGAAGGGTGAGATGGGCTTGTTTTTGGCCCCGGCAGCGGTCCCTGGGGGCAGGTTGGAGGACATGATCCCAGTTTGTAGGGTTCAGCTTGGCACGGTTGGGAAAGAACAGCTGAGTGAGTCAGAGCTGCTGAGGACGGAGCGTCGAAGAGCTACAGAGTGAGAGAGGAGGGGAAGATAAGAGAGGAGAGGGAAGATATGTAGCACAGATGCTGGGAGCTCGAGGGGGATTGATTGCAGTCAATGTGTGTGTGTGTGTGTGTGTGTGTGTGTGTGTGTGTGTGTGTGTGTGTGTGTGTGTGTGTGTGTGTGTGTGTGTGTGTGTGTGTGTGTGTGTGCGTGTGTGTGCTACGTGCCTGTGAGCAGGAATTTCCAGACTGGTTGGTCCAGCGTAGGGCTGTGGAGCATCCCTCTGCAGTGAAACAAACCCCACCCACTCCGAAAGGCACTCGTGCCTGAGCTGCAGCGCTGATGGAGGCTGGGGGTGGGGGGGGGGGGGTCTAGAGGGTGTGCGGGATGGAGGGGCTCGGCATCCCCCCAGCCATGCATAAATACACACACATGCACACATGGAGGGTACAAAACACCCACAGCAGCCTGCAGTTCTGCTGTTTCCATGACAACCACAAATCTATGTGTGTGCAAACCAGTGGGGAGAAAAGTTGTACATTCTACAATACTACATCAATAAAAATATTGATAATAAACAATAATAACAATGATAATTATACACAGTCTGTGGTGTAAAGTATAAAAACTTAAAATTACAGAAACGTGTCATTTGTAGGTCCATTACATTGGTCTAGACTGAGAACTCTCAACAACTATTGGATGGATTGCCATTAAATGCTATGCAGACATTCATTGTGCCCAGAGGATGAATCCTACTGACTTAGTGATCCTCTGACTTTTCATCTAGCTACATCATGAGGTCAAAATGTGTTTAATACTTTGATTTATGACCAAAACAAAAATGCAAAACTAATGACATTCCCATTAGCCTCAGCTGTACTTGTTTAGTGTTAATTAGCACACGTTGTTGTTGGATCTGACAGCAATGTAGCGAATGACTAAATCATTTCAGTCATCCTCTCTTTTCTATCACGTGGAAGTGGAGACTTATTAACAGACAAAAGCTGAATTCATGAAACCGTTAGCAATTTTTACATGGAACTAAAAACTGTCAAGTGACTATTAATTCAAAGGTGATTGGATGAAAAGTAGCCTGACACACTAATTTTTGTTTATTTGTCTTGTATATATTATTTTTTGGGTTACAGTTGACAGTTATTTTTATTATTGTTTAATTGTCTGTCTGTAAAATGTAAAAACAAATCTTCACAATGTCTTTTGGGCTTTAAACATCTTCAAATTGCTTTTTTTTTTGTCCATCCAACAGTCATAAACCAACCAAGTTAAGTAATTGATTAATCGACTAATCATATCCGCTTTAATTATTTTCAATTTATAATCACATACACTCAAAAATCACTGTGTTGTTCCACCCTTTCTGTGGGGCTCATCCTGAATGAATGACTCTTATGTCTGTTAATCATTACATTCATTCTTGTTATTTGATTATTGTGACTTCTCACAAGCCGGTGAGTGGAGACAGTGTGATAAGAGAGGACAGTAGTGACAGAGCAGCCTGCGGTGCAAAGTGTTCTGGGAAATCAACTTGCTGGTTTGAAAAATCTCAGAGGGGGAAAGAAGAATAAAGAAAACGAGAGAGAATGGCTGGACTTTAAATCATTATAATTAAATCAAACAACACATTTAATGAAGCAAACACCACAGTAGATCAGATGTACCTCCAAAACAAATCTTTAGGTAAAACGAGTAACATTTGCTGCACAATTAAAGTACTCAAGTATTGTCAAGAGTAATTACCTTGACGTCAATGCAGGATGTGCAGAAATTCATTAATTGTTGCAGAAATGCAGATGAGAGCACAAATGAATACAGACTAGAAGCTCGCTGAAAAACGGATTATCCAATGCCACCCTGACCAAAACCCTGTGTCTATTCAGTCCTGATATAATCACTTGAAACATCAAGATGTTAGAGTCATCTCTTGGCTAAAAACCACAGAAATATATGTGTAAAACAAATGGCACACGTGCAGTTTAGTGTCCCAAATTCCACTATGGCCACGCCAAGACCCGTTCTACGAAGTAGCTCGATTGGTTGGGGTTAGGCATTTGACCTTGAGTGGTTAAGGTTAGGATAGGGTTAGGGTTAGGATTACGTTACAGGGAATTTGGGACACTAAACTACATGTATACCAAACAAATAGTACATACAATCCTCCGCTTTTAAAAATTTGAAACTTGAAACTTGAAACTAACTGATAAATAATGATGAAGTAAAACAACAGGAAGGAAGGAAGGAAGAGCACTGGAGCAGAGTGTGCACTGTGGAGCCATCGCCCTCTTGTGGTATTTATGGGAAAGTAGTGAAACTGACTGCAACACAACATCATACTGCAGTCTGTAAGTCTGAGAAAGAAAGAAAGAATAGGGAAAGTTACATATTGCTTGGTTCGAATTATATAAATTGATCAAGGACACACACACACACATTTGTTTGGATTAGAAAACAGAGTTGCAATTTAGGACGCAGGCTTTTTATTGTGCAGCTGACAGCATGCTTTTTTTTTATTCAGATGGTTAAAAGAGTCTTTAAAGATTTTGGCAATACCTTCACAACAGTGTTTAGTGTTGTTAAACAACCTTCTGGGTTTTTCAGATCAGAGATTGTCAGGTTTTTATCTTTCGGAGAATCAAATATTGACAAGCTGATGTACCCGTCTAATGTTTGTAAAAATGAAGATCATGGTCAGTGAGAGTGAATGAGTCCAAAGTAAAAACACTTGTAGTGAAGGGTGTTGAGGAATCCAAATAGTGTGGTGTTGTGCAGGAGAGATGAAGCTGATAAGATGATGGGTTATTTGTAATGTGACATCTTCTGCCCTGAGAACATTTTCAGAGCAGGTGAGGATGGACGGATGTGTCATGGATGTATGGATGAACAGAACAGGTACTGTGAAACTGTGGTTTCATGCAGTGCCTGTCAGTGATGGAGAGTTGCAGACAGCTTAAGACAAGTGTTGCTGTATCAGACAGTAAGTAAACAGCTGAATGAGGACAAATAGTCTGTTGTACTGTATCCATGAACAAAATCACCTTAACTCCACTCCTTGTGCACTCTGACTTATTTTCACTCGTTGCCTCTACAGTTAATCTGTTTGTGGTTAATCCCTCTTCAGCTGCAGGAAAACATACATTGACCTTGAACACAAAGCTGTCTCCTATGGCAAAGACACATCCATACATGCAGCCATTGACGAGAGAATAGACCTTTTTCACAGCCAACATTCTGACTTGTCATAGCAGGAAAACACTGGTGAAATAGATGAGATTAATGATGGCTCAGTTCCATTAAGTCTCCCAGTAAACTATTTCAGTGAGTCAGCAAGCACAATATGGGCTCCCCCCTCAGTGGAATGCAGCTATCATTTATGTTATTAAATACACCTGGGCTTTTTATGTCAAAATGGCTGCAGTGAAAAAGGTCTATTAGGAGATAATTTGGTTTAAGGTACTTTTAACCGATAATCCCAGCATGCACTGTGCAGACAACAGGAAAACATTCTTCATACAGTGTGTGGCCAATCAGTTGCAGGACATAAACACAGAAACATTTGACTGAGACCTTTTTTGGCTGTGGGAGGAACCTGGAGGAACAAAGGTGGATGAAAACAGAAAGAAGAAAGAAAGTTGAATTAAAGGGTTGGAGTTTCAGACGGTGTGAACAGCGCCAGAGAACTCTGTTTCTGCTCCGCAGTTTTGATCAATTTATCTGAATTTCTGCATTTTGCACTAGTGACAGAAAACTTAATTCTACGCTACAATCAAATTACTTTTACGGAAATCTTTGGTTTCTGAAGCTTTTATTCCCAAATTTCAGTTTTTTTCATATTTGTAATTTGTCTCATCCCCATTGTTGTTGTTATATTTTGAATTTCACTCAGAAATACTGAGAACCTTCACTCAAAGAAAATCTACAAATAACAAAAATTAAAAATGTGTATGATGCATAATTAAAAATATTTTATACTTTAAGTACCTTATAACTCTACAGAGTTAAAGCTACAGTGCGTAGTTTCTGTCGCTCCCAACAAAACTGTCGGCGAGTAAAACCACTAGCTCATCAGTGGGTGGGGACATCCTAATGAAGTCTGCAGAGGTTTTACAAAGTAACATCACCATACGTCACACTAGTCACACACAATTCATCTGTGTCTATCAAACACAAGATACACTTATGTCAGTTTGATCCTGACATGATATAGGATATAGGAACATCATTGATTAAACAGAGATCTTTGATTATTATCTATCTGCTTATTTATCTCCCTACTCAGATGTTCGTTCAAACAGGCTCTACAGTGCGACCTCATCCTTTCTGCACCGTGATGTGTATGTTGCTAAAAACATAAGTCCTACATGTTCAGTTTCCCTGCACCCACTGCCCAAAAAGACAATGTGTTAATCCTCTACCTCTTGGGTTGATCTGAGGCTCTATGGGTAATCTTGTCAACAGATCAGAGACGCAGGGACTGAGCACAAAGCGGGGCTACGCCATCCACCTCCTAATGGGATTGGCCGACATCACTAGATGTGCTACTGCGATTACCTGCTTGACAGCGTTTGAGGATTTAGACCTGAAACACTCTGCCCCAGGCAATTAGCACTACATGCTTAGGCAGGATGACATGATTGTAATGTTCAGTATTTCAGCACAGAACTGGTCTCTGACATGGTGCAAATGAAGCAGTATGAAAGGGAAAGTGGGGTTATTGTTTTTTGATGCATTCATTGTATGCCTTTTTAATGTTTGTTTGGCTATTGAAGTTTTACAAAAGACTCGGGAATGAAATGATATACAAGTGTATTTATTGCCTGTAAGGTTGAACTTATATATATAAGTATATATAATATAATATATATATTTTCACCTTCAAAAAAACAGGAAACAAAGATTTTTTAAAGGCACTGGGACACTCCGTGCAATCATTGTTTCTGTTTTCACCTTTCATGTGTCACACTTTTTCTTATTCAGAGAGCCCAGTCTGTCAAACCTTTAGCTTCCCGCTGAGCGTATTTGATCGTCACTGAGCTGGCACTGGGACTGTCTGACCCAAGTTCTCTTAAACCTGATCCTCCTACTATAAACTTGCAGAAACACAGCCGAACAATACAAGCAAATTTTACAAAAGGACCTTTTAAAATACAATATTTCCCATGGTGTTCAGGTTGAGCCGTTGCTGCTTGCTTTTATTAGATTCTACTTAATAAAAATAAATAAAAAAAAAGCTTTATGGGATGATGTAGATGAACAGCTACTGGGTGCGTCTCCAAAACTGAAGCCTGATTAAAAGACACTGTCCTACTGCTGATGTATTGCTGAAGTTAAACACAACAAACACATCTGCCTAGATTTAGCCATATTTAGCCATAATTACCACAACACATTAAACACAAAAACATACAAGAATTAAACTAATGAATGATAAACAGATATTTCTGTCTCAACATGCTTGTAGTCACAAAACACACACTGTATTAAATATCTCCATATGTTAAAGCCATAAACATAAAATCACATGTTCTTGATTGATATGCCTGTTTTTGCAGTGTTTTTGTGTGTTGCAGATGATCGACACACTGACAAGAATCTAGTGCAGATGTCACCACAGAAAAGCATTTCTAAAGTTCAGTTGAACTTAATATTCACATTCATTCATTTATCTTTTTTTAAATTCACATTCAGCTGAACTTTAAAACACATTTGTTCTTAATCACTTAGCCTACATTGGAAGCACTTCAGGAAGGGATGATTTCAGCTACCAATAATACCTTCAATGTAACATGGGCATGTGAGCATTGTTTTGAACAATGTAAACCTATCCTTATACATACAACAAATGTTTCCATAGCAGTGTCAGTCATTACATCAGTAATTGATAATCGACTGTGAAATATGATGCTCCTGTGTCGAATACAAGGCTTTTAAAGTATGTAAAGTAAAAGATACATTCAAAAGCTTAACTAAAGAGCTTGGGACTCTAAAGTTAGGAAACTAAACCACACGTTGTAAACACTTTGTTTCTGACGCGCTTTGTTGGGAAACATATAAGCAACCCGACTTCTGACTGAATTTATAACCTCAGTGTAAGTCCTCTTACAACACACAGGGCTGTCACAGCCCTTAAGACCAGTCCCACTGACCTCCACCCATCAATCCCACAGGGCTGACATGCTCCCAGATCAACTGCTCCAATCCTGCAACAACCTGCGTACTGCACATAACATCTCACCTCATTTCTTAAAAACTTGCTGCTCTGGCTAAAAGAAAACATTAATATTTTTGAGATAAGTTTAAATTATGTTGGATGTAACTTGGGAAACACAATTAGGTCACGTTATCGCTTAGACCCCACTGAACAGAACAGTGCTGTGACAGTTACTTTATTTAGCATGCACCACACCACCTGGGATTTAAACGTCTTAACTATAAGTAGTTTATGAGACGTTAATGCCTCTCTGCTTCATCCATGTGACTGACATTGAAGTCAAAAGTCTAACAGGCAGGAAATACAGCATGAGCATCAGAAGAGCAACACATTCATAAGACATTTAATTAAATGGACGTATTGATCCCAGGGATTTCTTTCTAAATATTTAAAAAACGGTGACCACATTTTTATCTATACACTCACTGGCCACTTGTATAATCTAATGTGGTCCAATACACCCAGCTCTGCCATAAATTCTGCCTTTATAAAGGTAATAATGTTCAATTTTGATTGGCACTGTCAAAGAGTTGTTCGTTTAACTACGTTTACTAATGAGGTTGCAGTTTGCAGTGACATTGAACTGGACTACATTAGAGATAAACATTTTGTCCACCCTATTTACATACATGAGAGGGGCAGAATATTAGAAACACCTTTCAATATAATGCACTCTAGTACAACACCACCACCTACTACAACCTCAATAATAAACTAAGTAGAATTATCACCTTTCTGACAGTGTTGTTGCAGAGCTGTTAGATTGTACATTGTTACATTAGATTGTACAAGTGTACCTAATTAAGTGTATATGTATAAATACATAGAGTTTGTATTGTTAATATAGCTGTAGAAACAGAGTAATTCATAGTGTATCTCCTCCGTACACATGTATACACACACACACACACACACACACACACACACACGCACACACACACACACATACACACACACACATACACACACACATACACACAATAATAGTTACACACATTTTGTTTGTATGGATAAATCAAATCAATGAGATCAATAACTCTCACTGAGCCCAGGTAGCCTATGTGAAAGTTTATTTTCTCCTTTGCTTTACATCATTCACTACTGCCCTTATTACACTAATTGGATTGGCTGGCCAATCAGGAAGAGGCACCTCCTAAGTCAGGGGTTTAGGCAAAAGGAATTAAAGGGTGGATCTCTGCTGGTCAGAGCTGCTAAATTGATTTCATCCTTGAGAGGTTCGGGTCTCTTCTGATCACCAAATCGAAAAGGGCCAAAGGAGCCAATCTCAAGCACCTCCCTCCCAATCCCCTTCCGCTCGGAAATCGCCTTTCAGCACGATTAGTGTTGCATCCAGATTCTCTGCTCTTCAGCTCACAGAGAACCGTCAAAATTTCTTATCTTGAGGATCTTGAGTTTGAGGAGGAAGAAAGCATGGGTGCGGGAGCAAGCGCCGAGGACAAAAAGTCCAAGGAGTTGGAAAAACAACTCCAACAAGATGCTGATAAGGATGCTAAAACAGTCAAGCTGTTACTGCTTGGTAAGTGAACTAATGAATAGTTTTTTTGCACCAAGTTTTCTTTTTGCAAAGCGCTCAGACTGAGGGGTTTTCACGTCAAAAGATTCAGTACTTGACAAACTGCTGTTTAACTTTCCATCTCTGATTGAACAACTTTTCAGTGGAGATTCAGGTCTGCAGAGAAGAACAGGAGTCATGCAGTCAGCTAACACTCAACAGGTCTAACTGATAAATAATTCTGTAGCTGAAAATATTTTAGTCAGCATACATTGAACCCTGAGAGGTTCACAAATGGTTCTAAGTTTTAGGATGAGAGTTTGTTTATGTAGCAGATGGTTATTTATTTCATAATAATGTATTCATAAATTAACAATGGATGCTTCACTTTGAGTTTATTAACTCATTTTTTTGCATAGTCTTCAAATCTTGGATAAGAGCCACCTTGAGCCATCAAACTGCTCCAACACAGCTGTTCTCTGCTTAGTTAGATGTAAGATATGGTATGCTCAGAGGATTTACAGGCTGTGCAGATGAATTGTTTCTGGATAAAGCCCTACATTAGTTTTATTAGAAAGAGGGGAGGACTGTTTAAGCTTGTGCAAACTGAGAGGGCATTAGCGGGAGTAAAGTAGAGGGAGATAAGTGAGATAAGTTTGCAGGATGAACAGCTAACACAAGGATCTGAGATGAAGTTCAAAAAAAATACTTTTAAAGAATTTAGAGAACAGATTTGAAAGTATACTAAAAACTAAATATAAGTATAAAACTTTCAAATTAACTTCTTATGCTTACACACACAATACTGCAGAGACTTGAGTTTGTGCAGCTGTTTTAAGTTGTGGTTTTACCATTATGGTGAGTTGTTTTAAAGAACTTGCATAACTTAAAATGTCTCAGAGGCTCAAAGGCTTTAGCCATGAAAGCATCAGTATATATGTAATTTGGCAAAGATATTCAATTTTAAAAAGTAGTGGCAAAATGTACTTAGATTGTCTTCGGTCTGTCTTAAAATAAATGACTTTTCATGACATTGGCGCTTAAAACAATCATAGCCTTTGGTCTAAATGCTGTGATATGTCAATCCGATTAGCTAACTGGTTTAGTGCAGATCCACTTGGTGAGGTCTTTGTTGATCCCTCAACTCGCACAGAAAGTATAAAATGTGTTTTTATTCCCACCAATGTTATAGCATCGACATTCATGGTGTCAAATTACCAGCAAACATTTTGATGAAAATCTAGAAGAAAAAACATTTAGATTATTGCTGATTCTATGAAAGAGTTGGTTTTTGTGACATAACAAATGCAATAATGCATACAATAATGTTATCAAATAGAAGTGAGGTGAACATTTTTTTTATTTTAAATAATCAATCTTTGCAGAGCATTGACGGTGATGGATGTTTAAAATCAAGTATTTAATTGAGAAATTATTTTACTAAAACCATAAATGTTATGTCTAACAACATTGCATTATTCTTTCAGAGTGTAATCTATGTGTCTTAAACACTATTCAAAGATTTAATATCTACTTCCATTGGATTCACAGGGGAGCTTCTTAGTATAGTATCAGAGATCAGAAATAAGTGGGTAAAGATAAGAAGAGTGCCATCTTGTGGGCTCTGGTGGACATTGTGACATTTTTATTTGAACTAAACATATTTGTGGTAAGCTCCTTGTGTGCAGGTGTGCGAAACAGTAATAAACATTGGTGAAATTTTACATGTCTTAATAAACTTTAGAACTCCTTGAATATTTAGGATACGCAAAAATAGCTTTTGCAAAGACTTCCACCAAAAGGATATACCAAAGAAACCTAAATGTAGTTAGTTACTGGGAACTTCCAAAACTGTTATGCTACAAGTCTTTATGGAATCTGAGAAATTTCCTACAGTTATATATGCACCATTTAATTTGGCAAAAGTAAATATATGTATGGTATCTTCAGCAGGATAAAAATGGACACAGAGCTCCCCTTTAAAGCCCAGATTTAATGTCACTGCAAAGCCTAAAGCCACATTCGCTAATGAGCATGAGGTGAAAGAATGACTCACAGAGAAGATAAAGGCAGTCTTCATTAAATATTCACAGCTGATGAAAACCAGTCTGGATACTGTCACAGTGCCACCTTTACTACCTCATCTCAAAGACTTGCTAATGACATGCTAGCGGAGGAAAACCCAATAGTTTCCCCCAGAGAGGGTTGGATGAGGCCACACGAGTGTCTTTAAATGCTCAAGCATTAAAGTCTGAGGATGGAGCTAATGTGGCTCCAGGACAGCCGGCTTTGGTTGCTCTGTGATAAATTCCTTCTGGTCTGAGTTAGCTTACAGTACTGCAGTGAGCCTGATCTGCCAGCTTTTCCTTAGCCAGCAAATCCAACTATGATTTGAATTGCATATAACAGCATTCCACATGATGCATTAATGTACAATGTATGCACAAGGTACATTTCATTCAGTGAAACCGTTCCCTAACAATGAAACATGTTTCTCGTCCTGTCTGGATTGCCTTATTCAGTTTGATTTGCTCAAGTTTGGAGATGTTTGCCAACACACTGGAGTTCAGTGGCATTTGTTATTTTATATATTTTATATTCATTAATATTTCATATATTGTTTACATTTGGCTATAGGACAACATATGAAAATAGTTTTAACACATCTATTTGCATGGAGATAGACAGGGAAACTTTAATACAAAAACAGTGATTAGTGGACTTTTTTGAATAGCATTATCATGATTTCCATAGAGATGTTACTTATAAGTTACTCTAGCATAACTCTGTGATAATGATGTGATAAAGGCAGACAAGTGCAAACTCATCCCGAAACTATCTACAGGTAACAGGTAGACCGCACTTCAGGTCAAAGTCACAGCGTTTTTGTTTATTTTGGCCAGACTACTCCTTTAAATTGAATTTCATCATCCAAGCCCATTGTTTGGCTGTTCATGGCTTTACAGTGTGTTTCTACTCTAGTGGCATGTCAAAGACAAACATTCAGTTATGTGTGTTGTTGCTAACCTTTTATTCTCTTCCAGGTGCTGGTGAGTCAGGGAAAAGCACCATCGTAAAACAAATGAAGTAAGTATTAAAATAAGTGATAATATTTTTTTTTTTGTGTGTGTCATCCACACCATGTCTGTGGGAAGCAATGAATGCTTTTTTTATCGGTCAGGCATACAGCCAGCAGGCCAAAGCTCCCTCATCTATGTCTGTTTCACTTGCAGTCAAGCCTTTTGACAAGAGGTCAACAGGGCAAACATCCGCTTACTCTGATTTGTCAGCACTTGTTTTGTGCAGTTAGTTACACCCTGGCCATTAAGAGCTGAGTGTAGTCAGAAACACACCACAGGGTGGCGCTGCAGGTTGTTTCTCTATTGTATGAACTTGACTTTTTACATCCAAACTGAGCATCTTTCAATATCCTAGTATTTCTTATTTCCACAAATTACTTGTTATACTTATTAACTTAACTTACTTAACTTAACTTAACAATTTTCTATATATTAGGGATATATCAATTTCCAACCAGCTCAGTAGAGGATTATTGTAGCAAAACCTTTACCTGAACTAAAACACTTTTACCTTTGCACAGGATTCTGCATCAAGGTGGTTACACAAAAGAGGAACAATTGGAGTTCAGAGCAATCATCTATGGCAACATCCTGCAGTCTGCTTTGGCTATCATCAGAGGCATGGAGATGCTGGCCATTGATTTTGGCTCGCCCGGCTCACAGGTCTCATATGACACTTCAAAGATGTACACCAGACATGATTAACTTGTTATTCATTTTAGCTCATTTTCACAGACTAAAATTATACTATAAATAGTTGAAGTACTGTGCCAGGGTTGATGGATCTTTGTTCTGTGTGCATTAATACCACAGGAGCTTGCACAGAAGCTCCAGAACTTGTCAGACTCCATTGAAGAAGGCACAATGCCTTCTGAACTGTCTGATGTCATCATGAAGCTATGGAATGATTCTGGTGTACAGTCCGGCTTTGATAGAGCTGCTGAGTACCAACTTAACGACTCTGCTGGCTAGTAAGTCCATGTCTACTACTGGGATTGAGACAGTAGAGGGGTTACATATAAAACTAAAGAGGCTGCTGGCTTAGTGTTTATTGATAAAGATGATTTCATATCTGAGGCCTGATTCCTGTGCCGTTTGTTCTCAGCTACCTCAATGAAATGGACAGAATCGCCAAGCCAGACTACCTCCCCACTGAGCAGGACGTGCTGCGATCTCGAGTCAAAACAACTGGTATTATTGAAGAGCAGTTCTCCTGCAAAGAGTTGCACTTCAGGTAATTCCCAAGGGGGCCCTAAACAAAAGTCTGACACCAGCAAAACTGAATAAACCTCACACCAGTGATGTCAAGGACTGACTTTGTTGTGACTTTCTGTGTGGTGAACAGGATGTTCGATGTGGGTGGCCAGAGGTCAGAGAGGAAGAAGTGGATCCATTGTTTCGAGGGTGTGACCTGCATCATCTTTTGCGGAGCTCTCAGTGCATACGACATGGTGCTGGTAGAGGACGACGAAGTGGTGAGTTGACACCCCACTACCTGATTGTAAAACATGAGATGACATGTCGGCTAGTAAACTCAACCAATCCCTCTCTGACCTTTTCAGAACCGCATGCATGAGTCCCTGCATCTATTCAACAGTATCTGCAACCACAGATTCTTTGCACTGACCTCCATCGTGCTTTTCCTCAACAAGAAGGATCTGTTTGAAGAAAAGATCAAGAAAGTCCATCTGAGCATCTGCTTTCCAGACTATGATGGTAAGACTGACTGATGCTGCATTAACGGTTTGTGAGTTAAATGACAGGACTAAGTTTGCTGTAGCAGTGGGAATATCAGGATAGATGGACAGGGACATGGTGAGATTACATCTGTCAGGCATGCCGTGAAAGTGGATCACTGTCAGCTGCCAACAAGTCAGGTTTCAGCTTTGATTAATATGAGACTGTACCAGGAGAATGTATAAAGAGCAAACCAATTGGTAAATTGCACTAGAATGCAGACAAACACAACACATTAAGATTCACTTGTGACCCAAACTGCTCAGATAAAAAAAATAAGGAAGACTAAATTGATTAAGTAAGGATTCTCAGCGTTGCTCTCTCAAATAAAATAGGTCAGCTGACTGACACCGTGATGCAGAGGGATTAATGTATGATGAAGGATTAGGGTACTTTTACAACAAAACTCATGAACCTTCTCATAAATCCGCTCCCGTCTTCACAACCTTCATTTCTTTTAGGCTCCAACACATACGAAGACGCCAGCGACTACATCAAGCAGCAGTTCTTGGACCTGAACATGAAGAAGGGCGTGAAAGAAATCTACTCCCACCTGACATGTGCCACAGACACAAGGAACGTCGAGATTGTGTTCAACGCTGTGACAGACATCATCATCAAAGAAAACCTTAAAGATTGCGGTCTTTTCTAAGCAGCTCCAGAATGAAAAGAGGTGCGCGGTGACCACATCACTCCCGGGGACTTTGTTGATACAGAGTAATAGGGTCCAGATGAGGCAGACCCCTGGCAATTCAATTTAATCCTTGTACAGCAAATCGTATCTGGCAGTCCTGTGTTGCCAAGCAACAACTTCTGACCATCACATGAGCCAACACAAACTCCAACCACACAGACAATTTATACCCTATCGGACCGCTGAGGATGAGCAAGATAATGAGAAGCACAAAGCAATCCCTGTTGTCTTAATCTTGTTGTGATTAAAACCAGTTCCTCCAAAAGCTGCAGAGGAAGTTAACTTTTCATTTTAGAAACATATTGAACCTTGCAACCTGAAGATTATGTAGCTATAAATGTGGCAATATGTTTACCTTTAAAAGACAGTAGCAAAATATATTATTTATACTTACATATGATTTACGGTGATTTCAACATGTTTGAGATAGATTTTTAAATTTTTCTCTTCTTTGCAGAACTTCCTTTCCTACCTTAACCCCTCACATATTGGCATTAACTGAGAAGTGTACTGTTGGAGCACAGAAGATCCTCAAGTTTGTTGTGTTCACGCCATCGCTTCCATGCCAAGTCCCGGTCTTTGACTGCTCCTAGCACATCAGCATCTCCAACAGTACATCCCTGCAACACAATGCACGCCCAGCTGGGTTGAAACAACCAACGAGTCACCATGTTGTTGTTGTTTCTTTCTACAAGGTTTTCTAAAGTACAGTATTTGTCTCACACCAGAAGCTGCTGGTTTGAAGGTATGAAGATGAAATAGTTGCTCATTCGATCCTCGTTGCTTCCTTTTGACTACTGTGTCGTGAGTTATATTTACTATTAAAATTCAAGCTCTGTAAAAATAAATAAAACAATAAAATCGGGGAAAATATAAATATTTTGAATAGCAACATTGAAACCTTGTTTTTGTTTTTGAGTACAGTAGACTCTGTGGTCTTGATATTTAAACTGTAAAAATTTGCTGAGCAAATATCTCAGATATTCCCAGTGCTCGCAGTTTATCCAGATTACAAACCAAATTGTACATGTATCTAATCTAAATAGTGTTATTGTATTCAATTCACTTGAATAAATCAATTTCAGGTCAAACGCAGTAGAGAAACTTTGTACATAAGAGTAGGTAATTCACTATATTTTGAAAGATAAATCTATATGAGAGAGAGTGAAATACTAGAGAGATGATGCTTTATTATGAAAAGGGAATGAAATCTACTGAGTTTGTCCTTTCTTATGAAATGTAGAGGCATGAAATAAAGATGCATTAACTTCACCTGTGTCTCTATTTCTTTGCTGCAGAATCACACTGTCAATCACTGAATAATGTATATCGAATTAAGAGGAACAACAGGGCTGTCAACACTGAAGGAACAGGCTGTTACTTTTGGGGGACAATGCCGCTATTATACCATGTTCTAGTCAGAGGGGAGATGGCAGCATATGGAAGTTCATTAACAAAAAACCTATTGAGAGAGCAAAACAAATTAAAGCGGTAATTAATCTGCACATTGACATTCACTGTGACAAGATTGTGCAGTAACAGATTCATAAAATTTGACAGCAAGAAAGAACAAAATAGAGTGTAATCAGTGTTTGGAGATGACAAGAGGAACTATCATTGCTAGATTTGAATGAACAATAGACCCTTTTTTGGTCCCATATTTAATGTTGCATGTTCTTAGTTTTGGTACTTTGTTTTGCAGTCAAACTCCAGTAGTGCAGAATTCATTCAATCTATCAAGCTTCTTCCCAGTGTGGTTCATTAGTATTTCCATCTGTCCATCAAAATTTTAACTGCGAAAAAAGATGCAGTATAACCCTGACTATAGTCCATATCGACGATGATTCATTTAGGGGATTGCTCCGGTCCATTACCTTCCGCTTTCTTTGTGTTGACGTTCTAAGCTACGGTGGATTTATAAGGACTATGGTTAACTGCTCCTCAGATCTCTGCAGGGTAAATCCAGACAGCTAGCTAGACTATCTGTCCAATTGGAGTTTTCTGTTGCACGACTAAATACATTTTTGAACGAGCAAATGCTCCACCAAAACAAGTTCTTTCCAGAGGCTATTTTGCAGAGGCGCCGTTTTAAATAAACCAGACCACGTTTTTCTCATGACATTACATTACATTACATGCCATTTAGCTGATGCTTTTATCCAAAGCGACTTCCAATTATTATTATTATTATTTTTTTATGTTTATCCGAGGTGTAGTCAGAAGAGATGTGTTTTTAGCCTTCGGCGGAAGATGTATAGGCTTTCGGCTTTCAGCCAACCTGATGTCAATAGGGAGCTCATTCCACCATTTCGTTGAGTGATTAGTTGTCCCTCGCTGTGAGGTGGCAGTAAGCAGGTTGGCTCATGCAAAACGGAGTGGGCGGGTTGGGGTATAGGGTTTGACCATGTCCTGGATGTACGCTGGGGCTGATCCTTTTGTGGCCCTGTATGCAAGTACTAGTGTCTTGAAGCGGATGCGGGCAGCAATTGGTAACCAGTGAAGAGAGCGGTGTAATGTGAGAGAACTTGGGGAGGTTGAAGACAAGTCGAGCTGCTGCGTTCTGAATGAGCTGCAGGGGCTGGATGGCACATGCAGGCAGGCCACCCAGGAGGGAGTTGCGGGAGTCAAGACGTGAGATGACTAGAGCCTGAACCACAACCTGCCGCCTTCTGCATTAGAAGGTGACATATCCTTCTGATGTTATGCAGCATGTATCTACATGATCGGGTAGTTGCAGCAATGTTGGCAGTGAAGGAGAGTTGGTTGTTAAGTGTCACACCCAGGTTTCTAGCAGTCTGGGTGGGGACTACCACAGAGTTGTCAATTGTTATAGTCAGGTCTCAGGAGAGCCCTTCCCTGGAAGGAAAAGGAGCTCAGTCTTGTCAAGGTTGAGTTTCAGATGGTGTGTGTTTCTCCTATCCCAGAGTGCTGTGTGGACTAGGTCTGTGGAGGAAGGTCTGGCAAAACAAGACTTCCCTGACAGGAAAACATGTACTGCTGAGGCATTTTATTTTTTAAGATTGTTTGTTGGGGGCTTTTCCCTTTATTTTTTGAAAGTGGATAGATATGAAAGGGGGAGAGAGATGGGGGATGACACGCAGCAAAGGGCAGCAGGTTGGATTCGAAACCTGCGCCACTGCAGGAGTCAGCCTACATGGGGCGAACGCTCTTACTGGGTGAGCTAGAGGCCGCCCCTGCTGAGGCATTTTAGCCAGAAATTACATTTTGAAACTCTCAAGCACAGAGTCTACTAAAACAGATGGAGAAACATGTCAGACCTTAAAGGATGAGTCTGATGTTATTAACAATCCCATGAAAAGACCAAAACCAACAAATAATTTATCCAACGATTATTCCTCTGAGCCATAAACCTCCATTATTGTTTAAAAACTATTAAATACGCATCAATTGCTATTGTAGTTTTTGATTTTGATTTCACATTCTTCGTCCTGCAGATGTAAACACTCACTAGCACACCAAACATGTACTAATCCACAGCTGAAAATAGTCTCTGGTTAACATTTGCTCAGAACTACAGTACCTAACTGATTTAGTAAATTTCTCAGGCTTTAAAAAAAATATACTATACATTTGTGACTTGTTTTGAAGATTTATGTCTTTAATAGGAACTATCGGACATTCCTATATATCCACGGCATCTCTACCCCTTATAATTTAACGTTGCGATGGAGTCTAATCGCCCAATACTCATTTCAACATATTATGAAGTCTCTTCTGATTGAAATGGAATTGGGGGCCGAGTGCGGCAGAAGAGAAAGTCAGAAAGTTTTGAGAGAAGGACTACCACACTGGGGTTGGTCTTTTTTTAATGGGATTTGTTGAGAAAAAGAAAAATATGGAATATCATTAGCCTCATCTTTTAAACTGAACATGCACAAATTGGGGATTTTTGGCTTAAAAATATGAATGTGCTGGATCTGTCCATTCATGCTCTCATGTTGACTTGATTGATAACAGTTTGAATCTATGTTCTGATAATAACTCACGTCATTAATACATTTCCTGTATCCTGAGTGTTATACTACAAAGACAACATACAAGGTAGGACAATAAGGACATATTGGTGAGTTGTGGTTTGTGCAGCAGTCGGAACAAACATAGCATACATATGCGTCAAAGTCTCAAAATAGTGTTTCCAATTTGCATGACCTCTTTCCCTGCAAGGTTTAAGTAGGACTACAAATCTTCAGAGTGGATAACATCTAATTTGTGTTGCCTGTGGTAAGATTATGGTGTAAGGAAGGGAAGACAACTTTGTGCCATCATTTAATGTTAAAAAAAACAATACAACTTCAGCAATGTACAGAAAGCTAGACTTGAACCTTCAGGGATGTTTTCTCTGTGCAGGAAGTAACTGATGCAACCCAAACTGTACTCCACTACAGTACTCTGTATATCAGTAACAGACTTCCTATCATTATTATTATTATTATTATTATTATTATTATTATTATTATTATTATTATTATTATTATTATTATTGTTAGTAGTCGTAGTAGTAGTAGTATTATGTGATGGCTTCAGCCAATGAAAAAAAAACAGCCTCTGGCTATTACAAAATATCCCACTTTATGTTTAATGTGTTTATATATCTTCACTGATATCCATAGGATTAAAAAATGTACCTTGAAAAAAAAGGATATTCTATATTGACCTCCACTTATTGAATAATATTAGTCATATTCAAACTCTAAAACTATTAAAAAACTCACAGGGAAATCAAGATCTCCCTTTACAAATTGAGTTGCAGTGATGTGTCTCATGTATAAAAATATTGTTCAATACAATGTTGTCTAGTTAATAATTAAAGTGATGGTTCGGAGTAATTTACCCTATGGTCCTTTGCACCATGACCTCGAGCCAAACACCCCCCCAGAAGCTTTTTTCACCTGGGTCTAACACTGGGCGAGTTAGCGTAGAGTAGCGTTAGCCGCTGAGTAGCTTAGCGCGGGGCTAATGGACCCACGTTTGTATCTCTTAAATGACCGCTCTAATAATGCCCGAAATTATACCAAAGGTCTACACTAGTATATATAGGTTATGCTCTCATAAAACGATGGATTGGAAAGTTTGTAAGTACACCAGAAGTTTGAGAACACTTGCCTGCTCTCTTCTGCTCTCTGTTGCTGCTGCTGCTGCCTGCAGTTAGACAAGTGCTTAGGGCCGTCTATAAATTACTACACCGAAAAGAGATACAACAAAAATATGTATTAATTTAATGATTATATATGGTAATGTCTCCAAACTTACCTCAATTATTACTTGTCTCCTGCTAGTTATATTACAGCACTTACTTTAAAAAATAAGTTAAATTAAACAATATTTTTGTTGCATCTCTTTTCGGTGTTGTAATTTGTAGATGTCCCTAAGCACTCGTCTTACTGCAGCAGCAACAACAGCAGAGAGCAGAAGCCAGCAGGCAAGTGTTATTTACATAAACTTCTGGTGTACTTACAAACTTTCCAATCCATCGTTTTATGAGAGCATAACCTATATATACTGAGTGTAGACCTTTGGTATTCATTTGGGCATTATTAGGGGGGTCATTTAAAGAAGAACCTAAACGTGAGTCAATTAGCTCACGCTTAAGCTATTCAAACGTACTATCTTAACTCATATATTTTAGAACCAGGTTTGGCTCGAGGTCATGGTGCAAAGGACCCTAGGGTGAATTACTCCGAACCATCACTTTAACTATGTAGACAGCCGTGTTGCTACTGAGTACACTCTTGCTAACTAATCCCCGACCCAAAAGTTTACGTTATATACATCAAAACTGCTCACAAAAAACCCTTCTCTCCATACATAAGTTATTGCATTCACACATCCAGAAGTGGAAATACTATACCATTGCAACTGAAAAATTAAAATAAAATGCAATTATTCCAATAAAAATGATGTGATACAGACTAAGAGAGGCTAAGAGAAGATGCAACAGAAAAAAGTGAACAGAATTTACATATCAGATGTGAATCTGTGAAATGCAGTGATGGATTTGTTTTGGTCCTTGTACATATTACAGACAAAGTATAAATGTGTCAGAGACATCAGAGGGGCTTTTCTTGCCAGCCCACGAATGATGCAAAGGTCTTAAATATGACAGGACTCCACAGATCTCACAGTGATCATTTCACAAGCCTCCCACACTTATCACTTCCTCCCAGTATGCTCTGCATCATAACATATATTAAGACAAAAGCAATTGTAGTATCAAGTTCCCAAATTGTGGAATTTAGGTCCGACATGCTGTGTGGCCACCAGCTCAGTCCTTAGTAACACCTACGTTCCAATTCACCCTCTGCAGACAAGACATACCTGCCCAGAAGTCCTGATTCTGCTCCAGACACCTGCAAAGTAAATGAAAAAAACATTAATGAATTAATATTGAATATGAATATAATGCCCCTAAACATGTCATTTACATCTTCACTCATAAGCTGCTTGGTAATAATAAATTTGTTTTTTGGCTCTTTACACACCAGAAAAAAATAGTTGGATGGAAAACATCTATTTATACTAGCTATATATACAAATGTCAGATGGGAACAACTTCAGTGTAAGCTATACTTTTTAGCCTCTCTACTTTGAGTTGAGTGCTAATGTTATTATGCTAAAATGCACAAAGTTAGCATGGTAACAGATGTGAAACATGCCGATGTTCTGACGGTTACATTTATCAAATGCATGTTTGGTGTTTTAAAGCATAATGTTTAGCATTGTCAGCATTTTTACATGCACACACAAAATACGTATCTCTGCCTTATTTATAATAATAATGTATACTTTATTACTTCAATTTTAGAATTCAATTTTCTGTTAGCTCTGTTAGCATTGTGTTAAGCATGTTAGCATTTTTACATCCACATACATCTCTTTCTTAACTTAACCCTTCTCAAACTTCATTTGACTAAGGTCATGTTCATTTATAGTCAGCTTTTATGCACAACAGTAACAGCAACAGTAAAAAGCCAAACCGTTTGTTATATTTAACTTTAACCTTAGTTTTTTTTTAGCACTTTTTTTAGCCTAATTTAGTAATGTGTAGAGTTTAAAAATGTTAAAACAATGCTGGTCTTTGATGTCAGTGTACTTTTATGTTTTGGATGGAGTCTGACCCGCATGTGTTTCAACAGTTTGGCCAGCCTTGTCGGTTCACATTACTGTTCATGTTGTATTTTTCTGACTTCTTTTATGGGCCCAGTTTATTCAGTATGAAGGCTGAGGTTGACATATTCTGTCAATAGCATGTATGCTGTCATGAATTTGATACATGTTAGCGGCACTATATAAAAACTCAGGTGATGACCAAAGTAATTAGGATGGATGTGTCTTAGCCAAATTTCATTGCAATTCTGTATAGTATGACTATAGTTATAGTTATGAAGCTATTTAACTCTGGACCTGACAGGCCGACACATGAGCAAAGTCACAGAAGAGACTTGACTATTGTCTCTGCGGTGATGCAACAATCTAAAAACTGTTGGCTTTGACAACAACATCATGTCTGCATCATTCTGCATAATCAGTGGTGCAGGTTAAAGTCATTGTGCTGACCAACAGGGCCTGAAGCTTTAGTAGAGCCCGATCTCCGTCAGGTTGATCTTGATGATGATGTCGGTGACAGCGTCAAACACAAACTGCACATTCTTGGTGTCTGTGGCACAGGTGAAGTGGGTGTAGATCTCCTTGGTGTCCTTTCGTTTGTTTAAGTCTTCAAACTGGCACTGGATATAGGCTGCAGTCTCGTCGTATGAGTGCCCACCTGCAGTAAAAAGGTTGTTTATAATTTACATGGAGCAATCCTGTATGATCTCTGGAAAATAGCTCATCTTATTTTCAACAATATGGGTTAAACACACCAAAGCGAAACAAAGATGCCATTAATCTGTGACCAGCTGTGGTTTACTGCCAGTGAGCTGCTTGTCAGTTGTCACCTTTTACATGGTGCTTTGAGCTTGTTTTTTGTTTAAAAGTGGAAAAAAACAAACAAGGGCACTTATTATTATTCAGGAAATGTATTCTGCAAGCGGCTGTTAAATTGTGTGACTGCTCTGTAGAAAACGCCTTTAGTGATGCTCACAATTAAGAAGTTAAAAATTATGAACCGTGACACAAACTCTTGTGTTAAGAGAACTATAAATAGATATAACTGTCAAAAACCATCATTGACATTAGAATGACCTGGGTGAACAAAACTGACAAGTAAAATGGGCTACAGTGAACGATTTAGTTAAACTTAATATGCTGGTGTAGTGATGACGTTCACTTGCGATAAAACAGCTTAACAGTTAAACACAGAGCCTTTGTCTGATTGGTAAAAATGTGACTAGATCAAACATGCACATCTTTTATATTCAAAGCTTATTTAACACACACTGCAACCTCAAAACTGGCTTTTGCTGCAGAATCAGTATGAGATCCAATGTGCTTTATTCTCTTAGTAAGGTCAAATTAATCCAGAGCACAATCACGCATTTCCAGATAGTTAATGCTTAGATACATAAAATAGATAAATAAAGGTTTCCATTCATCAAAACACTAGACACACATTAGAAACACAAGAGCGATGACACACTGTATAATAATGTCACATTAAAACTTCACTAAGTTGCTAATACACAGATTTGTCTCACCAGGGTAATCGGGGTAGCAGATAGTGAGTGGACTCCTATTGATCTTCTCTTCAAACAAGTCCTTCTTGTTGAGGAAGAGGATGATGGAGGTGAGCGTGAACCACTTGTTGTTGCAGATGGAGTCGAAAAGCTTCATGCTCTCATGCATCCGGTTCTGCGGAAAGAGCCGATATGAACTTACCATAATAGGCCGTTTTCACAGAAGACATTTTAACACAGGTGTGAATAATAAAAATGAATGATGACCATTTTGGTTTCAACTGTTATAGTGCCGGTTATGCTTGATGTCTACTCCGACCTGAAACAAAGCCTATGTGTGGCACATAAATGAAATAGCATGTGTACCAAAAGCATGGTAAAAGATACAGACTAATAAAAACATATTTTACATGACTTTTAGTGGCTGAATCTTAATGGAAGAAGTACTGTTGTGTCTTTGCCAGCACTTACAAGCTATAAAACCCGGCTTACTGTCACACTGTCATTACTTAATAGGACATTTCAATAGAACATAATTTTGCACCCATCACTTACCATCTCCTCATCCTCAGCCAAGACGAGGTCGTAGTCACTGAGCGCTACGCAGAAAATGATAGATGTGACTCCCTCAAAACAATGGATCCACTTCTTCCTCTCCGAGCGCTGACCCCCAACATCAAACATCCTGCACGCGCACGCGCACACACACACACACACACACACACACACACACACACACACACACATTGAATATGTGCTTATTTGAATTGTAATACCATTTTAATTCCAGTGTTTTATGAAGATGAGTGTCCTAGTAAATCCAGGGCAAGAGCACACATACACACACGTGCCTGTGTCTGCTGCCTCCACCTGAGGCCCTCAGAGGCAAATTGAATCTGCACAGAGCTGTTTAACTGACACATATATTAAATACCTCTGTGTGCTTCAACACCAATTCAGTGATTGCACATTTCCAGAGCGTTTTTTATGGGGTTACAAAGACAGGCCAGAGAGGCTATTACAGTAAATGTTTCACCAATATGTATAAGTACATGAGCTAGATAATGAAATAATGTAAAAGGACTGAAGAGATGTAATCACATTTACTTCTACAAAGGTGGGTCGTATTAGGATGAATGCCAGTCAGCAGCATTTGCGAGTTATAAAAGAGACTCGAAAATCGGCACTTCAATATGCAGTTTCTAAAAAAGAAAAATCATCTGTGACTGGGTGCATCACTCTTAAAATAACTACAAAATTAATCAATATGATGAGGGAGCATTATGACAACATGATAAACACAGACAGCTAGAGTATAACCAGCATGGATATAGATCTAGTATACAGTATAAATAACGGTGAGATACTGCAAAATGTAATACATGTGCAAGTGTTTTAATTTTTTCTGACAGCGATGATCATCCGCTGTTAGATAATGGAAAGAAAGAAAAACAACATCACACTCATAAAATAAAATGACCCCCAGCCTTTTTTTTCTTGTGACCCATTATTACAATTTGCATATGAAGAGGTAAAACTATTCAGTATTTCAGAGATTATTTTAAAGACTGCAGTCCAAAAAATAAACATAATTTTGTACAGCAGAATTTAGTTGTTCAATGTTTCCTGCCCCGGATATAATCTGTCTAGGAGGGTCCAGGCCCCCAGGTTGGGAATCCCTGTGTTTAGTTAATAAGAACAGTAAATGACTGAAACAAGCTCAGGCCCTGACTGCTCGTTAAGCGTAATAAGTTATTTTTATGGCACAAGCAGCCCACCTGAGGCCAGTGCCCATCATGAGCACATAAATTACAGCAACACTAACTTGAAGTAGAGATCTTTGAAGGTGAAGTGAGTTTCCACGATGCCAGTGGTCTTTACACGAGTGCGTAGCACATCCTGCTGAGACGGGATGTAGTCTGGCTGACAGATCCTGTCCAGGTCATTCAGGTAGCTGAGAGACAGAAGACATGGGTATATGAAGATGATTCATGACAATTGTGACAATTGTGACAATTGTGTGCACATCCCACCTTCTGGCAAGTGCAGGACAAATTAAACCTACTCCAGTGAAAAAATGTAATGTGTTAAACTCCCATATTTAATGCAAAGGCAACGTTTCGACCCTGCTGGGTCTTTTTGCCTGAAGAAGACCCAGCAGGGTCGAAACGTTGCCTTTGCATTAAATATGGGAGTTTAAAGCAGTGTCGCAGACATTACATTTTTTCACTGGTATATGAAGATGATCCCTGAGACAATACACACATCACAGTACAAATTTACTGTAGCGGTATCTGTAATACAGGCATCTCCCAATATGTGTTTCATAAAAACGGACACCACGTAGGAATATTAGTTTATCGAGGGCTTTTTTTTTATCAAAAAAAGACACAATGCAAAGCGACAAACTGTTTTTCGGACACTTATGTCTGGTGAAGTGGAGGGTTTGCTCTGCAGACAGATGTCTGAGGACTCCATACTAAATATGGGCTCATATTTTGGTGCTTGATAAACACTGGCTCCTTGTGGGTTGAGTAAAAACAGACTAACTACCCTGGTTCCTCTTGACTCGCAGTGTGGACAAAGTGCACCATGACAGGCTGTTTTCAAAATAAACAAAGTGTCCTTGAGCAACTTTCTTTCAAGGAGAGTGTGATATAAACGCTACAGCAACAGGAAACATTGGCCTTTATCCATGTCAAGATAATACAAGACTTGACTATATTTAGCTCATACTTTATTTTCTTCATCAGATAGTTGTATCCAGTGGCTGACTATCATTATAAACTGAAACTATTTTGTCAAGTGAAGTAATATATAAACAGCTGCAAGTTGACAGAAACATTTTCCCATCATATTGTCCTTCAAGTTTCTCCTTTTTCAGGAATGCAATCAGCTGTACGACAAGCTGACACAAGACCATGGAGAACAAGACACATCTTGCCTCCCTTTTTGTTCCAGTGGAAATGTTACAGACATGAGGAAGGAAAACTACGGAGTCAAACTTGTCCACCTTCTTATGAAGAGAGAAACAAGATTACGAGAAATGCCTTCGCAAGTTTAAGAGTAGGAGAGGGATGAACCAATTTCTAACTTCCCTATAAATTGTTGAAGCAGTTTCACTTCCATCTGGAATTTTCGTAAAGTGTCAATAAGTTGAGTAATATCAAGAAAATTACACTTGATTCATTGGAAATTGATTTGGAATCAGGTAAGACTGCAAATTGAAGATTAGTTTTTAAATTTATTTTCCTCAACAATTAGATTCATTGTTTGGTCTATAAAATGTAAGATGATGTGAAAAAAAACTATAATTTCCTAAGGCCGATGTGATGTCATCAAATTTCTTGTTTTGTCCGAAGTCGCAAACCTAAATATATTCAGTTTATTATCACATAAAATAAAGAAAAGAGCCAATCATCACAATAGAGAAGATGTTGATTATATTTCTGCCGATTGACTGATTGATTAATCAACTAATCCTTTCTGCTGTAGGATTAAGTCAAGTTTTCAGCCTTAGCTGCCTCAGTAAAACAGCCAACATAATAGTCTTGCATTGCCAGACCTTTCACCACAGCGCTGAGGAAGGTCTGGTCCCTCCACACAACATTACTGGATAAAAGAAAAATGTGCTCTGGTTTACTGGCATTTCTTTAAACCAATCACAATCGTCTTGGGCAGACACAGCAAAATAGCCTTGGGAAGGAACTTGTTTTGGTGGAACATGTGCTCGTTCAAAAGTTGTTTTAGTCGTGCAACAGAAGACTCAGATTGGACAGATAGTCTAGCTAGCTGTCTGGATTTATCCTGCAGAGATCTGAGGAGCAGTTAACCATAGTCCTCACAAATCCACCGGAGTTTAGAATTCCAACACATAGAAAGCGGAAGGTGAGAGACATCCGGCCGAAAATGAGGGACATCCGGCGAAACCGGAACTACCCCGTAAATGAAACGCCATTGACATAGACTACCAACATACTAAAAGACCCATCCCACTATGGACACCATCTGTTTGACCTCCTACCTTCTGTTAGACGCTTCAGGTCCATTAAATCCCGGACAGACTAAAAACAGCTTTTTTCCCACAGCCATAAAGAACTGAACACTGACAAACACTGACACCGACTGTCTACATTGACCATCAGCAATACAATACTTACAGTTACAGCTGCATTGTATAGAACACTGCACAGATGTTTACATTCCAACTGCACCTTTGTGTATTTCTTTGTACCTATTTATTCCCAACCATATTACTTGTATATAGGGCCACAACTCAGCAAATGTGCAATATCTCAGCCATTTTACTGTTTTTAAGAAGTCACAGCAAATTCATATTTTTTTCTATAATATATATTTGTATTTTTCTCTATTTGTTATTAATGTTTGATGTGTGTGAAAGCACCGTCAGGATTGCTATGGAGACAGAGCACATTTAAGTCCCGCCCCCACCGGAGGGGAAAACAATTCTCCGAAGTTGCCTCCTTGTCAATTCCATCTGCCAGCAAACAACAAAAAGCTGCCGTGTGGTGGGATGCACTAACATGGTAAAGAACCCATAACTAAGTTTTTATAAGCTGCTGCAGACTGTGGGATCCTGACACTGACCTAACATTATGCCCAACGTTACGTGTGTAGGAAGCATTTTGTTACTAAGTCAAATATCCACAAGTCAGTTTTAGACTAAATATATTTCTGTAGGTTAAGCTAAAGCATTTTGACAGTATGCAGCTCTTGTTATAGTGGAATGTGGATAAATCAGAAAGCTATTTAGCATTAGCTTGCTAGTACATAGCTAACATTAGCTTATTAACAGCTAACTTGTCCTCTCAGGTAGACATACTGTACGTTGCTAAAAAAATCTGATGTTTTTAGCTAGCTACAGGCACTTTGTTTCAGCATTTCAGCCCTTAGTTGCACATTGTGGCGCCGATTGTTTTCCCCTCCGGTGGGCGTGGTTTTCAGAGCGTGATATGATGTGCTGTCTTTATGTGTGTGCAATGACAATAGGAATTCTATTCTATTCTTCTATGAAGACTGACTGCAAGACTAAATTATTTGAGAAACCATTTGTTTTGCAGATTATTTTCCCTGAACCACAGTGCAGGCATCTGTAATTTGACATGTAATAAGCTTGTAGCTGGCCCTTGGTGAGTCTGTATGTAGAGAAGTGAACAGAGTCCTCACTATGCAGCAGAGTCGTTGAGCTGATACTCTCGTGATCGATCAAAGCAGGTCTGAACTCCGCCATCCCTCCACAGTCTCTGAATCACGCCGGTCAGCTCTGCCGACATTACCCCTTCCTCCGCCGAGCTCGCCAGGACAAACAGCTGGCGGGCGTCGTCCTATCAATGAAGACAATAATTTCTGTCATTGTAAACTTGTTCCTGTGGTAATTTATATCACAAATGCGGATGTGGCTCTTTAAAAGTCATGTTTATTGAATGTAGTTAACTTACTGCCCGTGCAGGTTCCCCAAAATCTATCTTTAACCGGCCCATCGCCCTGATGATGGCCATGATGGACTGGATGGTGTTGCTGTACACCACCACTTTGTACTGCTTGCACTCCTCTTCTGAGTAGCCATCTTCATGAATAATTCTGACAAATAAACAAAATACAAACTGTTAGAATTTCTTAGAGTCCATATAAATATTTGACAGTGTGAACAATGGCTTTAACAAATGTTAACAGATTACAGATTTCAAACATTTCATGCAACACTGTCATTAGTGCTGGAATTTGAGCTTTGGTGAGCATGCAGCATGCCTAATGTGGGAACTGGGGGAGCCTATTCAGGTCCTGCCAGGCTACGGCTGGCCTCTGTGGCCATTGTTTAACATGTTATGCAAAAGGAAGCTTCCTACACTGCCTAAGCGGAGTGAAATAGGGTCCCACGTTGCCTCCACAGTATTTTCACAAAGATTAACCCTGTTTCTAGCCACAGCTCTCCCCACCTTATTAACCTCTGACAACAAGGCTGCAGCTAAAAGTGGGAATGAGGGACTGTCTTTTGTCAACGTAATACAAAAATAGCATCAAGGTTTCTAACAGGATGTAGGAGTTTGATATAATATCATGTGCAGGGTTATCAGGACTGTGTTACAAGCTGCAACTTACTTCATCTGCTTTACTATTGTGCTTTTCCCAGATTCCCCAGCACCTGAAAAAAAGGGACAGTAGTTATACGAGAGCAGCAACTAAAATACCTCTCATATGGACGATGGATCCAACCAGCTTTTCATAGCGGATGAACTTAATCTGATCTCATTTAATAATGCAGTGTACAGTATGTTTGTGTAAAAAAACAAACAAGAAAAAGCACGCTTGAGATCAATTTTAGTAGCAGGTGTTTGACTGGGGCCTGAGGGAATGTATACTGTCATGAAGTTCTCCTTTGCATGCTGCAGCGATCTGATGCACAAGTCAGCGGTTTGGGTGTATGGGTGCATTAATTCTGCTTTGCTATTTGTCATCAGCCATAGAAAGACACAGATGCCAGTGTCACATCAGATGCTATCTGCTTATCATGAAATGTGTATACCACAGGCTGGCGCTGATCATGGGAACGAGCATCATGGGAAATAATGAATAGTGTGATGAGCTGGGGCACCTCATAAGGAAGTGAGAGCTTTCACAATATTGTCCATCTGTGACAAATGTTGAACTGATGACTGGCACAGTTGATATCAAAGCCTCAATTACAATAAAGGCCATTGTGATAATGATGACTGGGACAATAATGTACACATGAGGAACCTTTACAGTATTTCTACAACAATCAGCCAAACAGGAAACAGTTGTCACGCTCCTGGCTGAGCTAGTGTTTTTCCACTGGAAAGACAATCCCAGATATTATGCTTATCTGGGCATTAGAGAGCAGAGCGGCCATAAAAACTGGAAAAAAAAAATCACATATGATTAAAAAGTCTGTCTGCAATCTAAACAAAACAAACAGCAACTTGTTCTCTGACCCACTGTACAGTATATTTGCATAACAGCATCATCACAACATGCAGTGTTGTCAACCAGCACAGAAGGTTTCTTTATTGAATAGGAAAATTATTTTCATGATCTCGTATTCCCCTTTAACAGAAGCAAAGCAACCTCTTTAATGATAATGGACAGGGAAGGTTCACACCATCCTAGCCCTTCTGTGAAGATGGCTACAACAACCATTAGGAGTCACTACAACAGTGACATGGATGTGATCTCTCACTAACTGGAATCATACAGTAGATGTAGGGCTGCAACCAGGGGCAGACTGGGACAAAAATTCGGCCCTGGCAATTTCGTCCCTTATCGGCCTAATTTCAGACGGGGACATTATTTGCTTTATAATTACAAAAACCAGGCTAATGTGAGATTATGGCACCATGCAGCATGAGACACATTTACAGGCTTTCATATTTAAATAACACACACTGGAGCAATTCATAAAACCTTCAAATAAACTACCATGCCACCATCTTAGAATAGAATGGAAATGCTTGCATATTTAAAACATATTATTACATACTTAAACACCCAAAACACCGGAGTATGTTTTATACCGGAGTATGTTTTTCTTTTATTTAAAAAGTAGAAACCCGATGACCGGACGGGAGGCTCCAAGCTGCAGCCATCTTGCATATTTTTGTCAAACTAGTGTGAAACACCCGTGTTGCCGCATTTTTTCTTCTTTTTTCCAGCGGCCCAAATCGGCCCAAGAGTGCATCGGCCTTCTGGCATTTGCCAGAACTGCCAGATTGCCAGTCCGCCTATGGCTGCAACTAACAATTATTTTCATTATCAACAATCTGATATTATTTTCTCGATTAATCCTGGTTCATCAAATGTGAAAAATGTCTGTATTTCCTAAAGCTAAAGGTGATGAAATATATATTTTTTTTCAGCCCAGCAGTCCAAAACCCTAAAAAATAGAAAAGCACATAAAAGCCACCAGGAAGTTTGACCAAGAAATAGCCAAGCATATAGTCTAACCGGTAGGGTTGGGTACCAAAATTGATACTTTTTTGGGTACCGATTATGTCGGTACTACCGATTCAAGAAAAATCAAACGGTGCCAAATTTTGGGACCTGAGAGCCTGTAGGGGCGAGCTTATCTGTCCTCTCTGCATGTTGACAGAGAGCAGGGCTCCGACACACGCAGAGCTGGGGTGCAGACGGATCAAAACTATATTGACTCTGCAGTTTGATAAAGTCACAGTAAGTCATGGCAATGCTGGTTAAGCAGTTGCAAGTGTCGTTACACTTTTCAAAACGCCACGGAGACAACATTCACTGCAATATAATATTAATGGCGAGCCAAAAGCAGTCGTGGTGCAGTTACACTTCCGCTGGGACAGGCAGGCACACCAGTTAACTTTGGATAGAGCCAGGCTAGCAGTTTCCCCATGTTTCCAGTCTTCATGCTAAGCTAAGCTAACCATTTTCTGGTTTGTTTCATATATACTGTTGACTGCAGTACCAAAGATGGCCTCTGGGGCAAATTGGCAGCATGATTGATTGGCTGTGCCAAATATAGCCCCCCCAACAGATCGATGGTTATATTACACGACCAAGTCACTCTGTGGAGGCGATTCAGTGCTTTGCCTCTGTGCCATACATCAGCTATTTTCATAGCTGAATTTAATGAAAGAGGCATGAAAACATGTGTGCACATGAAACATTAGATGTCAAACTCACACAACCAGTGAGAAATTATTTCCATAAACATCTGGGGTGAGTTTACACTGGTAGTGAAGCCCCTTTTGCTTAATATAACCACAATAATTATCAGCAACTGCAGGATGAAGGAGTTTTCTGGCACTGGAATTTGAAATATGGATACCTGCTTCTTTTTTAAAAGCAGCCAGGAACAAGTCTGAACCTGTGATGAAATAAGGATTTACATTGTCTTAATATTGTTTTTTTCCCTATAAGGTGGCGAAACACCTACTGCTAGTTAGGAATCCTTAGCAGATTAATTTTGTCGAGGAGTCTTCTAGTAGATTCATGTTCAGATGGCCGTCCAACAAGAATTAAATCCACAAATTCTTTAGTAAAGCTGTCACCAGCAAAAGAGATTTACTCCCGCTCACACAGACGGGGAGGACAATTTGTGTTGATCCCTTCCCTCCGTCACCAATTCTTCTATTCATGGCATTTTTTGGCTGATCATCAGCCATGGCTTCCAGCCAGTTCACAAACCAACTTTACACAGATCACTGAGTCGTCCAAACCCATGCAGGAGTCAGACTCCAAACCAAGCCTCATTTAACAAGAATCTGAAAATGCAGATTGTTATATGAATTACTGTTCGTGGTCAAACAGGAGACCATTCTCATTGGATGGCTGAGTTGGCTCTCCAGCTTTGTGGTTTTGTACAAAGAGCAGCAGCCAAACTCATCTTTTTTTTTTCTCCTATAACTCTCTTGTTCCAGCACAGACAGGGAGTGGAGGGCACTGCCTGGAAAAATAGCTTCCCCTCAACTCTGTGGTCAGAACTTTAAAATGAATGTGTCCATACAATGAGATTTTAGCCTGCATCGGCAACACCACACATATTGGTTTGAAGTTAATCCTCACAGCTCAGTTAGCTGCTGGCTGGTGGGATTCGTCGGTATCCTCGACAAAGTGATCCAACATTAAACTAGTCATTCCCCCTCAGGGCTCAACTACCTAAAATAACTTGTCTTCCATGCAACAAAACGACGCAATCAGGCTGTAATCTATCAACAAAACAGTGGAAACAGTTTGATAAAAATCGCCTCACAGTTGTGGGTATAAGTTACTCTTAAATGGTAGGAAGCAGATTTACTGGTATGGCTTTGTTCTGCCATATCTTTTAGATCAATGTGCAAGAAAATTCACTACAAACATAAAAGGACAACTGCCTTTCTTAGTAAAAACTAGTGCAGTGCCCATTCAAAACGTGGCCTGTTTGGAACGGTTCAATTGCTTGGCCTCTGGTATTGCTGCTTGCAGCTTTCTCGAGAAGCGCTCATCCGAACAACTTCAAACTTGACAATGCGCTTCCTTGGGTCCTGTGCAATACACATCTGCCATGACATAGTTCACTAGCAATGCTAAAGTATAAATGTCATTTGCTAACAGCTAGCAATTTATGAACAGGTTTCTGGTAACAAAAGTGTTCATTCTGAAAGTTACATCGCTGATGCTTGAAATGTGAGTGTGAAATGTGACTTTTCTCCAGTCTCTCTGTCTTCATCTGTTCTTGAATGTACCATAGCAAGTGACGGAGAGAATGCTTTTTGGCGATTAATTAATTAGGGGTCCCCCTCTCAATAAGCTTAAGTCGATTGAGAACAAATTCTCATTTGCAACGACGACCTGTTACATTCACACAGTTACACATTCAAACCTGGAAGCATGCCCAGGACAATCACAGTCTGATATGCCTGAGCTTGCTCAGGGGGCACCTCAGTGGTGGTAATGACAAGCACTGCTCTTTTGCTTTCCCCACCCAGATTTTATCCAGCAACCTCCCAGTCCCAAGCTTGCTTCTTTAACCTTTAGGCCACCACTGCCCCTAGTCTGATCTAAAAAAGTTCAGGGACTTACCTAACACTTAGTTCTTGGCCCTCCAGAACAAATCACAGATACTACCCTTACTATGTTTGAAGGTGATATATCATGAAACACTTACTTTTTCAGAGCTTGTGCACATACATTTCAGTATCTGGAGTGCCTAACAACCCACAAACTGAGAAATAAGACAACCAAGTAATTTGTTTGTGGGCTGCCTAGATCAGGAAACATGGGATTCAACAAGTCATTCAGATTTGGCTTCCCTTCCTTTCTCACATGCAGGCTCAATAGAATATACCGCCCTATATCTGAGTATTTCCCCCCATGGCTTGAGAACTACCTTTGCAAAGGTGCACCATATTTTTCTCACAAGCCAATCAGAGCAGACTAGGCTTTTGAGGAGAGGGGCTTAAAGACAAAGGGTGAATACAGGTATATTCAGACAGACAGTATAAGAGAAATAATGTGTTTTTTAACATTAAAGCATGTAAAAATGATCGTGTAGAAACACTAAATACATATATGAACCTGAAAATTAGCATGATATGTCTGCTTTAATATCTTCAACTGATTTGTTGGTTTGAAATCCCATGACTGATATTTCTAATAACATGAGTTTAGGGGTAATAAACACCATCCACTGCGAAGAAACAAGTGTGTCATCAGGAGATTTTTCACAATAATATAATCAATAAAATGTCAATAAAATGACATATCTTGTTGAGACACAGCACTCCGTGGGCATCATATGTAATCAGTGCATTATGTATGTCTTCAGGAAGTCCTGCTGCATAAATTAATGTAGTGATTATTTAATTTCAATGACTAATTTAATAACTGCATCTGCACTCATCCTTTTGAACAATGAATCATCCATTTCATTAAATACTTTGTACATTTATTCTGGTAACAAGTGAGGACTCCACATAAGGTTCTGGTCAGTCACCCATCTCTTCACCAAACTACAGCATTTCAATAGCACAGATTTTTCATCATATCATTCGTTTGACATGAATTGTTCCATGTCTTGCACAACATTTCATGAGGAAAAAAAAAAGTCTCAAAAACAAGGTTAAGAGTGTTGCACAAGAATTGCATCAGTGCAATCAGCTTGTGTAGTGCACACCTATTTACAGTGCAAAACATTTTGGAGGCAACAACTGGCTGATGCTGTATGTTCAACCTTTTTATACTTTTTGTAATTCAGTTTCATTTGACGAGTGGGTAAGAATTTACCATTTGTTTTTTAATTTTACATCAAAACATTCCACAAAGGTGCTCAATCATCTAATCAATATCTTTATATAAACAATGAATAAAATGACTATGTGTATATGAAAGGGCTCACTTGAAGTGATGTGAAGGACCCACAGAGAAGTATCACCAAACTCTGCATTTCCCCTAAGCTCTACTGAGCCTTTTAGTGTACAACAACCACTGTACACCAGCAGACAAAGTTAGCGACTAACTGGTGAACTTAGAGGAGCATTTAGCAGCTTAATAGCCAGATACCTCTACCTGGAGATGTTGGAGAACAAAACAGAGCTACAAGAGAGTGAATACTGGACTAACAACAGTTTGCCATAAACACAACTGCAAATAAAGGTTAATGTTCCTCAGATCTGCTGGATGTGAAAATAGGGTTCGCTACAACGAAAAGAGGATGGAAAGGAAGTATAGTCTCATGGAATGTCGACTTTTTTAGAATACACAGCTGTCTGTCAAACAGCAGTTCCTCTGACCAGATGTGATATTGTGACGGAAATCCATACACAGTGTGATCCGTACACAGTGTTGAAAAAGTCATGACACTGAACCTGTAATTCACCAATATCACGCAACTGAAGTTTTGCTCCAGTGAGACGACCTGAAGTTAAATGTAACAGCCCAATATTTTATCTAATGTCTAACTATTTCTAAAAGAGTTAAATTACTACAGATTTAGCTGAGTTGATGAATCCATTAGTCGATCAATAGAAAATTAATTGGCAATGATTTTGATATATCAATTCATCATTTGAGTGATTTTCTAGCAAAAATTTCAAACATTAGCCAGTTCCATCTTCTTTATTGTGAGGATTTGATGCTTTTCTTATGTGATGGTATGGTAAACTGAATATTTTTTTAAGTTTTGAACGGTTGTTGGACAAATGAAGCAATCTTTTATGGACCAAATGTTTAATAGGCTATTCAAGTACTTGTAAGGTTAATACGAAATCTATATCTAATAATCTATCTAATCTCTATACGAATTATACAGTGTAGAGATACAGCAAGAAAAAAGCACAAGTTAAGTTATTGCTCGTCACATTGAACTTGTGATAATGTAAAGCTCAACTATTTCAGAAGTCATTATGGGACAAATCTGACTCAGAAATTGTTTTGTTTAATTATCTTAGACACCAAAATGATGTGGAACAACTAAAGAAATTAAAACTACTAGAATAATGTCCAGCTCCAATAGTTAAGCATTCTAATTTCTTAGTGCTTAGCTCCTTAAACTGTGAGCATTGTCAGCATTCCCCTGCAGCTGTAACGTTTTGTTTGTAGGCACTGAAGTAAAACAGGCCTCCATGAGTTACAACGTGCTTTGTGACAAGTCAAACATACCGTAGTATCCTCTGAGCACTTTTCAACAACTCTAGAAAAGCTAAAAGTACAGTACAGTAGTTTCCCTCTCACCACCAGCATCCGGTTTACTTTTACAAGTTCTGTCAGTGGAGACATGATGAGCCACAGCTGCATTAAACCAACAGAAGGAGGAGTGTATAGAGTCATAAACTAAATACTGTAGTGTAATAGCGAAAAGTAGCCAAACATTCATGGTGATTAAACTGATTGCATGCATAAAAAAAATAAAAGAGAAACAGTAGCATAGTTCATACCGAGCAGAAGCAGTTTCACTTCTCTGGAGGATTTCTCTCTGTCTTCCCGCAGGTTTTTATCAATCATTTTACTCCTCTCCACCGCAGCTTTGTCCTCGGCGCTGATCGTGCAGCCCATTTTCACTCTCAAACTACTTCTTTAGTGTCGGATTATAGTTTCAGCAGCTCATGAGTCGAAGGGAAACGCCGTCAAAACGAGCCCTTGGGTCGGTGTAAAGTTTCCCAGCCGAGAGAGAGGCAGAAAAGGCGTTGGCACCGGAGTCTCGTCTGTCCAACTGAAGTCTGATGCTGACACTGATTCAGTCCACACACTGCTGCCTGTAGGCTACAGGTGATCAAATACGGGGTGTTAAGCGAAAATACTCCCCGAACAGATGCTTTAAAATATTTTTATCCAAATCGTCCGAAGTTTAGACTCACAGAAGAACATACAAAAAAAAAATATAGAAAACCAGAAATCTAATTACTTTAAGTAGATATTTGTATTTTTATGTATGATGTTGTCTTTTTAAAGAAAAATTCTCAATAAAAATCAGCAGATTTTCCCTCAAGACTATTGCTGCTGCGCAGTCGCGCATTCATCCAGCTGATCCAGCTGCAAACCAAGAAAACGGCACTGAAAAAGGAAAATTGATGCGGCCCCCGAGGCTGATGGGAAATGTAGTCGCCTCTAAATTACTACATATGCTCATTCTGCCTATGTAGCTTACATGTTGCTAAGACTCGGATACAAATCAATATGTTCCTTACAAGCCTTCGGGAACTGTGATGTCGTGTAGTTTCAAACAAGCTGAACACACACGTGCAGGTTTTCTCTGCAGTTTACATTCATTTACAGTCAGCAGAGTGTAGCAGGAGCTTTATGTGGAGTGAGAGCGCCTCCAGTGGATCTATAGCTGACCTGCAGGTGTAGATTTTATAGCTCTATCCAATCTGCTCTTCATTGCTAATGACAACAAACGACGTACTTCTTCGGTACAAGATGTCAGGTTCAGTTTCAATCTTTTGTCTTGATTTAAAAGTTTTTTTTGTCCCTGGTCGCCTTACTATAGAAGTTCTATTGGATCTAGTGGCAACTTTGAGTCCATCAAACATGTAGCGATATGAACAGAAGACCAGCTAATTGGATTTCATGTGATATCATCGCACACTATGAGTAGCCTACTCTGAATGAACCTCACCAGTATTTATGTCAGACTGTGAACAAATGGATAGCGCAAGTTTTATTTGACATCATGTTACTATGGCAAGAAACCTTTCATAACAGGTAATTCTATTTTTTGTTCTCTCCACATTGGCTTTAATGTCATCCTTTTCACAACATGTTTTATCCACCTTCTACACCTGTCAGTCATGTTGACATATTATAGTCTTCTTTGTACAGTTGATACAGCTTTCTGGTTGATAATGCAGCTGTGAATCATACTAGTACCACTTCCTAAGAAGGTGCACTTTAAATGTAGATAAGTAAAGAATTTATTATGTAGATTTAGAAATTTAATTCCAAGACCAGTAAAGTAATTTAAAAATTGCATTTTCAATTGCTAATAGTGAACAGCTCATTAATTAATAGACAAATCAAAGTTCCCCACACCTCACTTTTTGAACCACTATATAGTAGCCCTATGTCTTTATTTATTACTTTATGTCTGTAACAATGATTTCTGTCTTTGCTCCTTTTTCTCCAGTCTCCTGCTCCTCCTGCCAAACAAACCCATCAGCGCTGTCATTAGCAGGTTACCGAGGCAACAGCTGATTTCAGAGAAGTCAGGATTTTAAAAGTAAGTGAGAAATTAATGTGATTGAGTTCTCTGATCTTGTGAGGGAGACCTTTCATTGCCTCTATACTCATTACTCACAGATAGTCTTGGTCTGGGAGCTTCAAACCCATTTGTGGCCTCTTAGATGGTCCCAGCTCTATTTTTAGGCGTTTTTTTAGAAACACACCCAACTCATCCACTGAATCAAGGGAGTAACTTTGGGTCAACTTCTTGCGAGGCCATTTGCTTCATCATTGAACAAATTCTAAACGGGGGTTCTTGGGGTCCAACCCCAGGAAATGTCAAGCATTAAACACTTTTCCTGCATTGTGGTGAATTTTTCTGCAACAATTTGGGCCTTTTCTGCATCAGGTTATAGTGCACATTGTGTAGCGGATGTTCGCAGAACCGACAGTAGTAAAGCAATTCGTGATTCTCGCGAGATTTAGCGGGGCGCCAACTGCTAAACTTGCATTGCTGGTTTTCTCAGGGGAGTCCCTCCCCTGCTTTGCTATCAGGATGATTCGCCCTACTACGAGTTTGTTTACCATCGAAATTACTTCAAAGCTGTTATATTAAGGTACAAATCTTGCATAGTGTTCCTTGAATTATATAAAGGGAAATATTCTCCTGTGTTGTTCAAAACTTTCTGCAGATTCAAATCATCACACGTGTTTTGGGATGTTTTTTAAACAGTTAATATTTTGTAAATTGTAAATTACGCCTATGCACTGAATGACCAGTGGCCCCCAGAGTGACATGATGGTGGCATCTGTCCTTGAGCACTCTCACTGGGTGTGTCGAATCCCATCACAAAGGTCAGGCTGTTTGAACTGTTTCTCTGCGCTGCGGGAGCTGCCCTTCATGGTTCAACATGAAAGCTATGAGTCACTTTGTCCGATGGGGAGCAGCACAGGAGAGGTTTAGAAGATTAGGATTATAAGAAAATAGAGTATGAGCTGCAGGGTGGATGGTGGAATCTTTGTTTGGATTTTTCTGGTGATATAACAACTTAAACTACATGAAACTATATGAAAATATAGCATAACCTAGAAATATTGATTTACAAATGATTAATTTCTTATGGACAATCCACATCTAAATAATCTTGAATCCCTTCCTATTACCTCAATTTCAATTTCTATTATTATGCGTTTTGCATCATCAGATTTAAGATTTATATTTGAAAGCTATGGGAGGCAGAATTTAACAAAAAAAACTTAAAGTAGAGTGAGTAGGCCTACTCCTCCTGCAGCTCTTCCTTTTCCTTCTCTGTCCAGCCCCTCCCATAAGGCGAGCATGCACTGGCTTCTTACAGTAACCTGTAGGAGTACAAGTCATTAATTTCATCCTGATGCCGTTATATAGCGGTATTTCTATCAGAATGGCCGTCCCGTTTTCTTTGTAAAGCCTAGTTAGCTACAGAAACATGAAATTGAATTAGCCGCAGCCGTGAGCTAGGGTTAGCAGAAGGCTAAACTGTCTGCCGTGTTTATGTTTCCTCTCACACCGCCTCTGTCATGTCCTTGTTCGGATGGCAGCTGTAGGCGCTGCCACGGCTTCGGCCTCTGCTCGTAGCAAGCTGCTGCCATCCGACTGAGGAGACACTCTCCCGACTGTTTTCACAGTAAATGTCCGCTCCCTGGTCAATACACTGGACTACGTTTTTACTAAAGGGATGTGCGCACGCACAGCTCCATTTGTTGAACAGCCAACAGGAATCCTCTCTCTCTATGAAATGACCTGTGACTGGCCAAAGTCTTCCGTCACAGGCAACATTTTCTTAAGCCTGAAAACAGAGCCAACAGGAGGTGCAGAAGTCTAGTCTTCTCTCAGACCACTTGAATTACCATATGCTATAAGATTATTATGGACATTTTGCCCAACAATGCCAAAAATAAAGTGCCTACCACAACTTTAAGGGATAATGGCTTTGATTCACCCATCAGTGCACTTATTGAATCAGAATCAGAATCAGAAATACTTTAATAATCCCAGGGGGAAATTATTTTTGTTACAAAGAAAAGACTGAAAGTCCACAATGTTTTGTGCATTTAGTTGGGCTGATAATTATATGTAGAACCTGAAGTTGTAGTAGAAGGTGGTCAGTGCCTATGGGTGTTAGTTCAGTTATCGAGAATCGCTGCAACACACACACACACACACACACACACACACACACACACACACACACAGAAGGCAGGAGAGAAAGAAATGATTGATGGGATTGATCATATGATAGATGCGGTTATTCATCTGAAAATGTTCAACACAGTAACTATGACGGCAACAACAACAACCACAACACTCGCGTTAATCTTCTTGCTGTCTTTAATGATTTCAACTGTTGGGTAAACAGTAAACAACAAAGGGAAAAACAAACCCTAATAATTAAGAATCCGTCTTTTCAACAAAAAAAAGATATAAAATGAAATGAACATATTGATATTGATGATTTACAGTGAAAAAAACTGTAGCTGACAATTTCAATGTCCATGAATTTTCGTGAAACTGGGATTGCTATCTGTCATTTGCTTCAGAACAGCTTACTTCTCCTCATAATCAACAGATGGTGGCAGATATACAGTTTAGCATTTAATCAGATTGGTCAGGGCAATTTTGCTGCTACGGTAACTGAAATCCTGCTAATTAAATGGTGGATTCAATCACCTTAATGGGCTTTGTAATAACTCCAGACTGTGTGAAATATCACTAAATTTATTACAACATTTTACCATAAAGAGGAGATGATCAATCAGTGAGGAAGATCTCAGATTATCTAAAGAGATTAAACCTTTGTTCCTGTACACTGGTGGGATCAATAAAGGTAGTTTTATGTTATTTTGTTGCATAAAATTGTATATTAATAATTCTTATAATAATGTATTTTTGTAATTTTAATATTACCAATAAAAAATTGATGCATACTGTAGGAAATTGAGGATTATGGCAGTGATTTCGTCTCACAATACTAAACCATCATGTTGACACAAAAGAAACATTTTTAAACAAGATGACATGACGACCCCATCTGAAAAACAGTCAGCAACAAAGTCATATAGCAAGAAAATTAAGAACAGTGTGTCTACTCCTGACAAAGGGGCCTTTTTTTGTTTTGACTCCCAGCTAAATATGAACCACCCTGTACTCCTTGTGTTGGGTGTCTTGTGATCATGCCAACAGTCTGGTATGAAGCAGTCCAAAATAGATGAAGGCAGCAAGAAAGAGCAAGTATTAAAAGAGACAAACACGTGTTTAGTAAGAGATTTGTGCCCTGTAATTTTCTTTGGAACATTTGTCACTGCTTGTGTGACTTGTGCAAACTGTTTGTATTTCACCTGAGTATCACCAGAATCTTCCATGTTTCGCTAAATGAGGCCAAAGGCAAAGCTTGCCATGTCTGCATTGTCTCACCTGTGTGCTGCTGTGTAGCCACAACAAGCCTGGTTGTTTGGAGCACAAACACAAGCAAACTCACACTGCTCTTGTGTTTACCTGTAAACAGCACAGACAATCACGGGGTAAGGGGGACTGCTCGGTTGCGATGTCTGAATCTGTCGCCATCCAACCTCGTTTCAACATACTAACAGTTTAACTGCGCTCTTAGCAGATGTTTTAAAAAAGCTTAAATCCTCAACAGCATCACTGTCACACTAATTAAACCAGTCACAATGTTCTTTGAATAGAAGGGGTTGAAATCACGAGTCTACCAATGTGAGATGATTTTGGTGAGGAGGTGATAGCTGTGAAATAATCCTGTTCAATACAATGAACATTTCAAACAGAATGGCTCTGAATATTCACTCCTTTCTACTAAGAAAGCAACTACATTTTTTGCATTAATTCCTTGGTGTTATGAGAAGCTGTGCAAGTGGAAAAAATACACTTTGATGGAACCAGGATCCTAAACAAACCGGCAACGACAGCTACAATAACTTACAACCTTTTCTTTTACCTCTTCCTCATTTTCTTACGTTTTTCTCCCAACAGGCAGTTCAACAAAATAACACTGTGTTGGAGATGAACTAGAGGTGCAGCAGGGTTGTTTTTATGGTTAGAGCATAATTTATATCAATAATAAAATAGGATAAAATTATAAAATTAAGTACAGTATTTTTGATGTGTTATGACAAATTTCATACTGTACATTATATTCTGATGGAGAACCCAACTTTTAATGACAAATGAATCAAGGAATGCATTCCAAAACTCACATTTATCTGAGCGTTTGTCTCAAAATGTTCATTTAATGGCTCTTGTTGTTTTCCATAAAGTTTGAAAACTGTGTCCCCCCTCTGCTCTCACAGAGTCTCAGCACTTCTTTATGTTGATGTGATGTTTGTCACACTGCTGACCCGTGATTAACACAACAAGGGTTTAGTGTCCATCTGCTGTAGTGGGAACTTAGCTTTAACATTCCACAGAAAAACAGCCTGTGACACTGTATGGCTCTCAAAACATGTAATGCTCCATGACTGTTGGGGATATGAGTGAGATGATGCACAAAATATATATTCAACTTTTTCTTTCTCTGAAACACAACTTAAATTCTTCAAAGATGTCACCATGTTTTGCATTTCACTGTATTTTGATCTTTAAAGCACTGTTGTAGCACGAACAACAGATGTATTCGTTCAACACATTTTAGAAAATATGAGTAAAACTAAGTATATTTATTGGATTATATGTAGATGGCAAAAAAGACAGTACATGAGAGGCAGGTACAGCTCTGGTTATGTTTTGCAGTAGTTCTCTGATACATGTAGCTTATTGTTCAGCTGTTGCCGCTGTATGAACTCTGAGGTTTCCTCAAGGATCTGCCCTGGGATGTGGAAGTCAGCTGGCGTGTTCTGCTGAACAGCTGATTCCTGAAGGCCCTCAGTCTCTGGCTCCTCTGGGCTGGCTCTGCTATGAGAGTTGCAGGGCTCCCGATTGCATCCAGTGCCCTGAAGGAACTGCAAAAAGTTCTCCTCAATAGAGGCCTCGCGGCTGGGCAGCTGCTCCCCTTCGCTGGGCCCAGCCCGCTTGAAGAGGCAAGCCAGGTGTCGGCCCAGCTCCTCACGAATCTGCCGGTTCAGGCAGCCATAGAAGAAGGGATTGGAGGTGAAGCAGAAATAGCCAATCCATGTGACCACATCCTCCAGCTGGGCCAGAGAGGCGGGAGAGGTAGAAACCACAGCCGAGTAGAGATGAAAGGAGAAATATGGCAGCCAGCAGCAGAGGAACTGTCCTCCCACTGCCACCAGGACCACCGCAGCCTTCCCACCGCTAAAGGTCCTCTGAGGAGTGGTGCGGGCACCAGTTCCACCAAGGCTGGCCGCCATAGTGGAGTGGCTGCTGAGGGACTCGGACCGTTGTTGCGGTGTGTCCATCCAAGTGGGAAGCAGGCCGTGCTGCATGGCTGCTACCCGTGCCACCATGAACATGTTGCAGTAGACCACCAGAATGATCAGCACGGGGCACAGAAAATAGATAAATGTAAAGAAGACAATGAAAAGCAGCCGTATGGTTCGGCCTCCCGTCCCGTGGAGGGAGCAGTGTCTCTGACCGTGAATGAGGACCGAAGGAGTCCCCACGCCCTGGTTCTCCTGGAGCAGCCATCCCAGGAGAGGCAGCACTGACATGACAATGGCTTTAATCCAGATTCCCACTAGTACCATCACCACCACCCCAACTGTCATCTTCACCTCATGACGCATGGGGTGTACGATATAGTAGTAGCGCTCCACGTTGATGGCACAGATGGTGAGGATGGCAGCGCTCACTAGACACACACTCAAGCAGAGGTAGCTCCGACACAGCGCCTCGTCCACAAGGATTCGGTCTGACAGCATCCCCAGAGGCATCAACACCAGCGCTGCCAGCAGGTCCACCAGACACAGGTGGAAAACAAAGGCAAACTTGCGCAGCTGCTGAGTTTTAGTGATGACAATCATCACCGCCAAGTTCCCCACCACTGCCAACACATCGATGATGATCATAGCACACAGCGCCAAGGACTGGTTCAGATCCACCCCACCTCGGATGCTTGCAACGGGCGGGGTCACGTTAGAGCTATTCGGGTGCAGTGAGGCTGGGAATATGGGGAGGCCGGAGAAAGAAATGTTCCAGGAGGGGCTTGGTGTGACAGGGTGCTCCATGAGAGGAATGAATAAGGAGGAGAGAGTCCGCTAAATTTCACGGGCCCATCACCCATCCTCCCCTGTCATAGGGTGTCACTGAGAAGCTCAGGTGGTGGTGTCTGACATGGCAGCTGGAGCTGTAGAGGCCCTGACACCTCGTAGACTTTAGCCTGGAGCACTGCAGACGATCATAGGAGTTGAACTCTCTCCAAAAGTTGAACTCTCTCCAAAATGACCTTCAGTTGGAAAGATCTGAAACAAAAGAGAAGTCCTGTTTAGAAGCAGGCAAGTCAAGGTTTTGTGTTAATTTTCACAACATGGCATGATGCGTTCATGAAATATAACACTGTATAATATATGTAGGTCACTAAATGATGAAAAACAACATCTAAGATAAAAGATTTTTTTTGGAATATTATATGACCAAAACATTGATGAAATATTGGGTAGTAGGTTGTAGTCTGGAAATATGACAACTTGAAAGATTTGTCATCCCAAAAAACACCTAAATCATTCTTTGCTCAGCAGACTAAAGAGAAAATCCCTAAAAACCATCAATCTAATCTGTTGACAGTATACTCCTCTTTTCTTAGTCCATCCACCAATAAAAAGACAAATCAAAGCAGACTTAGATGAATTCTAAAGCAATCTACTATTTGTCCAAATGGCTTTAAATGCAGTCTTTTGCAAAAAAAAAAAAAAAATTCTGTTTCTGCAATGCTGTGAGTTGTCGTGTTGCTCTTGTGCTATAGCTGTAAAACCGTCAGACTTGATGCAGTCTGCACTCACTTGTAGCCTGGGTCATAATTTACTCCATATTTGACATCTGCACCCTCAGATGTGTTGTTTTCAGGGCAGCCAGTGCCTCAGGGAGAAGCTAAAAGCACAGAGTGGACCATATGTCCCTCTTAACAGAGTCAAGAAGCAAACTGGATGAGCGAATAAACTGTGAAACTCTGCATTACAGAGCTCCCTTCTGTCTGAAGTGATGGGAGTAGAAGATCAATAAACACTTTTCATATTATTACAATCATGACATGAACAAATAAAATGTTAAGCTTCCTATGATGTTCTCATTTAGAAAATACATTTTGAAAGACTGAATACTCTTCTATATAAAACAGCTTCATTAAATTATAATCAAAAATTCATGTAAATGGTGGCAGAGCACCTTCAAGTGTTTGTGTGGCCAATGGTTTAGTCATGGAGAGGCCCTGCACTGTGTTTACTGTCATAACCTCACCTGGACACAACACACTGTAAAAGCCGTGGAACGTGCACTAAGGCTTTGGTACATTTCCATATGCTGCACACCTGCATGTGCACTTTTTCCATGTCACGTATAACAGACTTCATCCCTGCCTGTTGTTTTCCTGCCCATGTACGCACATCTAGCACAACAATCACCTGGCAGATGCAGGCATAGTGGCCTTTACTGAATAGGTCAAAAGGTTATAGTCACCTTCAGCCCAATAAAATAACCAATAAACAACATCTCAGCTATGATGTCAACAACTGTGAAGCGACCCCCTGGAGATTCTTCATCTAATCAGCATTGATTGTTTTATTGCTCTCTGTGTCTGGGGTAATTTTTTTGCTCTAAGGACCACCAAAATTGAAATTCTTCCTCCAAGTCAATTATTATCACAACTCTGTTAAGTGAAATGTTCTAATCCCTCAAAGGGCCTTTTATTACCTGTAAAAATGCCATTATAAAAAATACACAAACAGAAATATTAAAATAATAAAAAGAAAAACTAGGGACTAAGTGGCTCCATGCAGCACATCCTCCCACTCTGCCCGAGAAGATCCAATTTCTTTTAAACAAAGCTAGAATTTAAGGTTGCAGCGAAATCTCTCCGGCTGCCGGCTGGTAGCCATATGATAATAATATGCACATGACACAGTGTTTACTGCGAGGAAAAAACAAGCCTGTTGTTTTCTTTCACTCCTCAGCAACAACATGCAAGTGACAACCAGGAGTTTAAATTAGCATACACCTGTGTCCTTTAACATTGATACACAAAGATAATGTGAGGTGTGAGATGATGAAATTAAACACTGGCTCTAGTATTGTCCTCTAAAATCAGATTTTACTCTTGACCCACCTTTCCAGCAACTTCCATATATATAAACACACACACACACACACACACACACACACACTCCCCCACACACTACGCTAACAGGACAGGTATGTGTGGAGATGTGTGTTATGATAAGTCGGTAACATACCTTAGTCTGGAGAGGGCTGCTTCCTCCTTTGCAGGTTCACGGTCTACAGAAGGAGAGCCGACCTGTTTAGCTTTCTCTCCCCCACACACAGCAAACACACACTGACACTACACATCACAGAGAGAGAGAGGAGAGGGGCTCTGCTGTGCCTCCTCCTCACCTGGCCCCTTTCATCTCGTCATCAACTCATACCCAACCAAGCTGACCGGCCCCCTCCCCATCCCTCCAGACACACACACCTCCCTCCTCTCAGCTGTCTTCTAGCCAGGTCTCCGATTCAGGTAGGTGAGCAGGAGCAGCCTATGATGCACAAAGATTGGACACACACTTTCATACACACATGTACTGTCTCCGGCACGCGCCCAGGGCAACTGCAGAGCCGTGCAGAGCGGACAGGCAGGCGGCGGGTGGGCAGGCAGCACCCAGCCTCCCTGCTCTCCACTGGGTCTTAGTGTCTCACTACCTCTGGGCTCCTCATGAAGGGATGGCTTTGCTTTTGGAACCTTCCAACTAATCTTACATCAGGTCCCACTGACAGGCGTAGAAGTTGCCAACAACTTGGAGAGAAAATCACCTTTATCCTCTGGATCAGCATTTCTCTGATTCTCTGTCTCCTTGTGCTCAGCTCCCCAAGATCTCCCTTCATGCACAATCCGGCAAAAGCCCTCTCACAAGGCTGCATTGTTGATTCGCAGAGAGAAAAAGAATCCCAGTGGTTAATGTTAATGAGCTGAGATTAACATTTACAAAAGCCCGGCCCACACAACATACATATTACACTTCCTGAACTATTCCCTGCCCTGAGGAATGACTTTGTTTACCACTGGAGTGTGATAAGTACAGTATATATACAGTATATAGTATATATTATATATAGTATATAGTATAAATATAAGCATAGTACTGCTGTTTAATCAAGCAAAAGTAGCAATGGTTGTGTTTTATATTATTTTGCAGAATATCTTTGATTTTTGGACTGTTAGTTGGACAAAACAAGACTGAATGTTACCTTGGTTTTAACGAACTTGTTTTTTGGAAAAATAATCCATCGATAATAAAAAAAAACGTTAGTTGGAGTCCTTGACAAGGGTCATCAAAACATCAGATGATAAAGCTTTAAAATCTTCAATGGAACTGAAATAATCAAGCTTGAGAGCTGTTTTATATATGTAACTACTTCCAACAAACAACACAGTGGAATACAAAACAATCCGGTAAAACAAGATAGACAGACCAAAAATGTGTAGGCTGAAGCTGTACAGCTCATTATGCCTACTCTTCTTACAATGCACAACCTAGTTGGCATCAAAAGTAATATCAGACAAAAATATCTCAGGTTAAGTAATGTTCGGATCGATCTCAGCCCCAGAGATATAATTGGAGATATGAGGCAGTTGGGAGCTTTTACAGTAGAACTTTATGAATATCATGAGAGAATTAGTACGGAAATCCTGTGTTGTCCCTTTACATTGTGTCACGTCTGGGGATATCTCATTAGCTTGAAAATGTTATTTTGGGATTAAACTGTTGTTAGAGGTTGGCCCACTGTGGCTGCCTCGGGCTTATGTCCTTTGTTGTTCTCTCCGTGAATCACACTTTTAGTAATCGTGCCAAATGAGATGATTTGATAACAATGTGCTTTGGACACAGGAAGTAACCTTTCGTATTGAGGTGGCTTGTATCTGTCAACTCTACTCATTTTTTCATGTTACTGTATTTTACCGTGATCCCCTTTTTTATACAACCCACAGTGTCTGGCCTTTATTTTGAGGTTTTCTTGTCTCAATTGATGCTCTGAAAATTGCTTATTCCTCCTTGTTTATTCCTCCCTCAGGATTTGCATTTCCCATACATCAGTATGTGACATCTCGCTTTCATGCAGTGTATTTCCTGAGGGCTTCATTTGTCAGTGGAAGTGCAGCTCCACAAACCCTGATTAGTTTATGAGTCAGTGCTTCTTGTTACTAAAAAATCAATTAGTAAATTGAACACATTTTCAGTTATTGATCAAAATACGGTGTTACTGTTTGACAACGGTTACCCGACATGAACCTGGACAGTTTGATGATCACACTGTGTGCTGCTGCTGCTGCTGCTGCTGCTGCTGCTACTACTGCTGCTGCGGTCGCTCATATGATCTGTAGGAAGAAGGCAGGATCAGATATTAAGTTTCCCCTGAAATGTATCTTAGCAGTAAATTAAAGGCAACTGATGAAAAATAATGCCCTTAGTGTTTTTATGTAAAATTATCCCAGATGTGATGCTAGCCTACTACTGAGGCGTTTTGAAGAAGGAAATGGAGTATAGAGGATTCTTTGTTTGTGTTGTTAATACTCCACTCTTCAAGTTATATGTACTCTGTGTGTGTGTGTGTGTGTGTGTGTGTGTGTGTGTGTGTGTGTGTGTGTGTGTGTGTGTGTGTGTGTGTGTGTTTTGTGTGTGTGTATGTGTGTGTGTGTGTGTGTCCTGTGACTGAGCTCGTGTCTGCGGTGTTGAATAATGACAAAAATAGCAGCTACTTGCTCATGCCAGCAGCACCAATCACAGGGGAGGGAAATACAATGGTTTCCATGGCAACCACGACTTCAGAACCCCCTCACCCCCAACCTGCACCATCTCCACCCCCACCTTCATCCTACCCCCACCCCTCCAATCCACCCACAGTAGATAAGAAAAGGGCAACAACCTCAGAGCATAAATACACACACTCTCATACACACAGCATGCATTACCAGCCATTAGGAGTGTTCAATGTGTTTAGCAACCATGTTGGGTCGGTGATTATTTTAAGCTTCCCTTTTCCCCTATTTAACTGAACACAGGTGGGATAATTCATGTTAAATTACAGCTGCTGATCGAATATTGTTTCCATTGTAATCTCAGATCTCATCAGTAGGGGGAGCTCTCACATTTAACACCTGAAATCCCAGAAACGATCCTTATTGGGCATATAAACAATTAAAAAGCCCACTGATAAATGCCCACAGAGCAGGACTTTTTATGACATTTATTTCTTTATAAGGTTGCAATGCAGAGCAGTGATCCCAAATAGATTTCTTAGGGTATGTTTAAATCTACAGAAATGGAAAGAAAGAGTGTCTCCAAATGCTGATCCACATGCTCCACTAACTCCTTTAAAGTTATTAGAGCATGTAGATCTTAACATATTTCATCCTGCCTAGTTTTAAACATTTATTCTGCAGCACTGAGGAAACAACCCCTGACCATTCAGACACACTAAACACCCCAAAGCGCATTCTATTTTAAGAAATAGGTATTTTAAAGCAAAGATTTGAGTTTGATGAGTAAACTGCATGACTGAAATCTTTTTACAATAAACATCATAAGTACAATTTGGGATAGCTTGCTGGGAGTCCTGGGACTGCCAGAGAACCAGTGACAGTAACTGGTTTGTGCCTTTTGATTCCCCAGACTAATGCATTGGAGTCCAAACAGACACAATTAGCAATCTTTTTGGCTCCAGGTTGGCACTGTCATCCTCTGCACACACTGAGTCACTGATGAGGGCCAGCGCTCCGGGCTGCTGTCTGTCTGGAGACACATAATAACACTGTACCTAAAATATGAAGCCAAGACTGTAATAATAATAAAAAAACGGAGTATATTGGCCTCTTGCAGGCATTTGAGTTCTTGCTGCTGATTCCAAAGTGTTATTTTATTTTTTATTTTTCAATATGTTTCAGATTTGAAGTGATGCTAGTGACTCTATTACTGACTGGAAAAATACGCAAAAAAACGTACCGCCTCAAGCCCACATACGCTCGATGACTCTTTTAAGTGCCACACTTTTTATTGTGAGAACATCATGACTCCTCTTCGAGTTACTGTTTTTTATTCACTTACCGACCGTGACTAGTTTCATGTCATAGGACTGATTCACTTGTTAATTTCTGATTATCATAACAATGTGTCTTACCAGTGAAACTATCTAGTGAATAACTTTTTGATGTTGTTGACATTTTGATACTCTGACTTTCCAGAGGTGACAGCGTCCATGAATAATTTTTGGTTGCATTTGTAGCATCTGGCTGGTGGTGCAGTGAGGTGAGATGTCCTTGGTTGAGTCACTAATGGCCTACACGGGCTTTGCTGTGCTTTACACTGCGGCAAGACACAACCTTCATCTGTGAGAAGCACACACAGCTCAGAACGATTTAAATGGACCTGGTGGACCAGAAATACAGTAGGAGATAACATAACATAAAGTCTTTCTGTTATTTTGGCCATACCCTGTATGGACAGTACATGGGGGGATCAAAATAACAAGGATTAGCCTGCCTGTAAGGGCCAAGCCATCAAAAAAGCCATACCTTTTTAAACCCGCTTACCTTTATTTTAAAAAAGTACATTAAAAAATACGTTAGTACAAAATAAAACAAAATCATGAAACATGAACAGCGAGGTTCCATTAAAGCATTTGAGGTTGTTATACACAATCAAGGTTTCAAAACATGCAGAAAAAAATATCTCAGGCACTAACAAGTTAAAATGTTTGAATTAAAACATGGCCAGAAACCAATATATATTAATATATAACAAATTAATTTTGATTCAAAAGCAAGTCTTCACCAGCCTATTTAGAAATTATAAAAATAGTTAGATGAGAAGCTTGATACCACTCTCATAACTATGTTGCATCACACTGTTCTCTCTCAGTCCTGAGCAGCACATTAACATTAATTTATTATTTTACTGTTTATCTTTCATGCAGTAACAAAACCTCTATATGTGGATGTTTATTTCTGTAACAACTTCTTGTGAGAGCAACATCAGTCACATATGATTTAACATACAAACGCAAACTCAAAGGATGTCCCACAGCCACAGTCTAATTTTCATAGAAACCAATCAGTGCAGTCAGTCAGTTGATTAATGGCTATAACAGCAAGAAGAACCGAGGCCGAGGCCTTCTCATCTCCTCCCCTCCCCTATGTAGGTTACCCATCATACATCACAAGTCTTTTCTGTCCTGATAAGGCAGAATATTTGCATTTATATTTTGAACCCTCTTCCTCGCTCACATCAGGATGCTTGAACTCAGTAGTTTTAGATGTAACATCAATATCCACCATACATATGAACACTCAGCCTTTTGATAAAAGTGCATTTACTGTCAGTGAGCATCTGCACAGTTGAGCCAAGATGTATCTTCACTTAGCCATGCACCTTTCAGTTATTGATTTTTCCATTTTGTTATTATGGGAGTCAATGTAATCTGTAAGTTTTTATTTTTCATAAGAGGATTATTCTCTTTCTCTCCATAGAGAAAATGTTTAGTTACATAACAAATGAGCTCATTCTTTTAAACAAATAACCTTAAGTCAATTTAATTAGATTATTTTATCATTATACTGCAAACAGCAACATGGAAATCCAACATTATTTAAACAATTTTTTTTATTGTTGTGGTTCAATAAATCCATTTCAATCTGCCAACTCATTAAATAATTGATTATGTGAATACAGAATATGTAGAGAGTTGGTGTTTGCATGTGGACTCTGACCTCGTCTTTCCCCGCAGGCAAACATCAAGGCTCAGCCTGCAGAGATTGGGCAGAGATTGGGGGGTTTATTAAAGGTGCTCTACGCGATGTTGGGTGATGTTACTTCTTGTTGACGTTCAAAGTATTTTCAAACAAAACAAAGACGAGCTCGCTCCTCCCTCATCCTCATACTGTTCCCTCCCTTCTGTGCTTCAGCGCACTAACCCCCCCCAAAATCCTTCTTGTCCGTTATTGGCTGAACACTGGAACACAGTTTGTGTATGTTTGCATGGTCCAGAGGCCTGTACTACGAAGCAGTATTTCGCCTTAACGAGCTAATTTAAGGCTCAACCCAGGATTTTCTGTACTACGAAGGTGGATCACTTGTTATCGGATTCAATCGCCGTGGTAACTCATGCTGAACACCTAACCTGGTCGGGAGCAGGTTAAGTTGGAGCTCAGAGATCAACCGGTGTAAAAGCACCGCCTACTGAACAATCAATACTACGATTGATAACGGTGTCACCATTCTTAAAGATCAGGCGGAGCTGGGTGCAGAGAGAGAGAGAGAGAGAGAGAGATTGAGAGAGGGGTGCACTCATAAAAGTTAAAACATTTAGAGACCAACAACCCCGTTAACATGGTTATTTTTATGAAATATAGCCTATATATTTTAATGGGAGGGAATTACATATCGGCTTCTTGAGCCGTGTGTCACCAATGCGCACATCGGTTTGAATCATGTTTTTATATTTTTGATTTGCTCTCACGATCGCTTCCCACTGCCAGGGTTGCAACTGAAATAATAGGCTAAAGCAACGACAGTTTATGGAAAGCACAAGTGTAAATATGGTCAGATCTTGGTCCTGACTGATGGGGAAGTGATATTGGAGTTGTGATTTAAACATCTACAGCGTCGGCTATTTTTTTTTGGCCTGTTTTAGGAACCAGCGACTGTATTGCGTTGTCCCTGTAAAACCGTGTCTGTGTTCTTCATATTTATGTAGAATTATAATTTGCTGTGTTTGCAATTGGTCGTGGTGCGCAAACCCCATCTCTTTTATGTGAACGCGCGCATCTCTAGATTGGACAAACCTAGTTGATAACCACCTTCGAGACACCGGTTATCCGGGACCGCAGTTGTTAGGGTTAGTGAAGCCGGATTACTGAAAGAAATCCACGCCATGTTGATCTTGCTTCGTAGTACAGGCCTCAGGTTGGACCACTTTGTTTTTGTTGGCATGTGTGGACCCTAGGCTGTCTACGATGACCGCGTTTTTTTACAGTGTGTTTAGGGGACCGGCAGGTTGTGGATAGTGAGGAAATGTTTGCTGTATGTGAAAAAAAATGTTGTAGCCTAAGAAACGCGTGACATCGCTTAGAGTACCTTTAAGGTCAGAGTTTGCATGTGATGCAGGAGTGGCGGGTGGATGGGACTATTATTATAACATTAGCTGCAGTGAAACAAGGCTAAGAGCCTACCAAGCTAGTGGCTCTGTGAGGCTCAAATGTTTGGCAGGTATAATGTTTATCAATGTTTGCCATCTTACTTTAGCATGTTAGCATGTTACTGTAACATTTGGTTGATTAGTGCAAAAAAACTAAATAATAAAATTATAATATTGTAGGCCATATAGCACTCATGAAAATCAGTGATTACGTGCTTTACGAAGAGAAGTTATAAGGCAATTAAATAATTAAAGTGAAACCTGTGATTTTTTTTAGATGCCATTAGTTTAGCAAGTATTTAGTTATAAACCAAAGTATTAGGCATACAGCATTTTGACCTGATGATTGAGAGATGAAAAAGGACCCATGTCTGTACACAATTTCATGACAATCTATCCAACTGTAAGATATTTTTGTCTGGACCAAAGTGGTGGGCAGACCGACCAATTGACATTTCCATCCCTACCAATGCTGCTAGCTAAAAAGTTGATGTTTAAGAGAAGAATCTTTCAAAACGTTTCCATTGTAATTCCTTTCTTTCTGTGTGACTGCTATGGCAACTACTAGAATTACACTATTTCACTCTCAGTAGCCATGTTTCTATTCAATTGTCAAGCAAATTTTAAGCAAAAGTTTTAAATGTTGCAAAAAAGAGATGCGAATTAGGCTCATTTCCATCAACTGGTTTGGAACGAATAGGATACAGTGTAGTTTCGTCAGAAGTTGGCGCTATAGGCTACGCATGACTGTAATCCGCCAATAATTAATAAAAAAGAATTTATTAGGACGGGCCCTAGCGCCTCTGCGAGCGTCGCTAGGGCCCTTGGACAGGTCCTAGCACCTCTGCGAGCGTCGGGGTTACTGGCGGACGCAGCTTCTTGACGAAAATCGTCACCAATGAAAAGGGAACTCCCTGCTGAGTTCAATGATACCTCACACAAGACTCTACGTTATACAGTTCAATAGCTGTGAAAGGGGGCGTGGCCAAAGCATAGGGGTCGGGGCAAACCTTTACCAATAAAAAAGGAAGTCTCTGTTGAGTTCATTGATACCTCACATAAGACTCTACCATAAACGGGTCACCAGTTATGAAAGGGACGTGGCTTAAGCATAGGGGTCGGGGCAAACCTTTACCAATTAAAAAGGAACTCTTTGCTGAGTTCAATGACACCTCACACAAGACTCTACCTTAAATGGTTCAAATGTTATGAAAGGGGTCGTGGCCTGAGTAAGTGGGCGTGGTTAAAGTATAGGGGGCAGCTCAGTATCACATGTAGACCACACATTCTAAGTTTCATCAAAGAACTTCTAATATAGGAAGAAGTTTCACTCTCTCGTTACTTCCGGCTTCTGAACTGGTTGCAGTTCCACCAGAGTTCCATATAGGGGGCGCTCACAGGCCAGTGCAGAATGAATGTGACTCTATGGAGCTATACCCCTCAAAACCCACTTTTCTCAGGATATAATTTTTTGTCTAGTAATTTGAATGTTGCATTCGAAAGGGGAGGCTAAAAAAATACACACTGCTGTGTGTTAGATTTTTTTAAAGTCACTTTTTTGTTCTAAAAAGCCTTTTAAAATGTCAATGACGTCATACACATATATGGCCAGAGATACTGCTTTACGGCAAGCTCTGAGTCACTTCCTTTGTTCTCTCGAGGCATCGACAACACAGCTAACAGGTAAGGCTCTCCCTGTTAATACATGTGCTAGAAAGAGGTTTGCTAATGTTTTAAAGACCACACCGAAATATTCACTCTGATATTCAGGCTATGCTTCGGATGCCGTCAAGCTGGATCTCCGATCGTAATCACTCCTTCACTGACCAATCAGCATTCATTAGCAGAATGCTAGCGTGTTATGGGCAACAACGACTCACCCTGTAAGAAATCAAAAGGACATAAGTACTCGTTCATTCAACTTTCAACCTATAACCCATGTTGAACTTGCAAAAACTACAATCAAATCTGAGGTTTCTCAACGACAATCAGGCGAAAGAGACAAATTTAGCCGTCTAGCTCCATAGAGTCCCATTCATTTTGCACTGGACCGCGATCACCCCCAGTGGAACTCTGGTGGAACTGCAACCAAAATCCGGTACAATGGGGCTGGATAGGGAGTGGAATGGCTTTCCGTAGACCGGCTTTGGTTTCATGTAAATCGGATGATGTTTGTCATATAAGGCGTATTTCCTGTTGCCAGCAGGGGGTGCTATGACCAAAAGTCAATTTTGGCCTGTAGATGTCCTCAGGCCTGGACCCTTGTCAATTGTGAGAAATTTTGGGCAGACACGACAACGTGTGTTAAGTTTTGTGTCCATCGGAATAGTTGTTGCCAAGATACAACCGTTCCTGTTTCGACCAAGGGGGTAAGCTTCGCTTCAGAACTCGAAACTCCTATGGCGCCATTTTGATGCTACAAAATGATCACCTCCCGTTAGCATTCCACTGACTGCCATTCATTTTGACGTCACTTTGACAGCGAATAACTTTACATCTGAAGCGTAAAGAAACACAACAACGTATCAAAGGCTCCATTACCTTGTACCTCACATTATGGCTCCATAGCAGACGTTTTTGTAAAAATAGGCTAACGATTGTGTCACATAGTAGAGGAATTACCGTATAGTACAGGAGAAGCTCGCAGGCAGTTTCGACTTACATGAGCTGTTTAGGTTTAATTACTGATGTTAACTAGCATTTTAGTTAGCAATAATTAGCCTGTGCCCATGTTATCTCCTTATATATACCTACGCTCTTCGTCTCTGCAAGATTGGGAATGATTTAGATTTCTCTTGGCACAGCTACCAGAAGACTTACAACTTTCAGACACGTTGCTCATGTCACATTTACGTTGTCTCTCTCAGTTGGAGGCTGCGCAGTAACCCTAGCGATCACTGGAAAAGTGCTTCTAATAGCCTTCACTGGTCTCCGTCCAGAGCAACAGGATCTGTTGGTCCATTATTATATACTGTCTATGTCTATAACTTGCGCAATGTTTTAGCTATCAAAATTCTTTTGATACCGCCTGATTAGTTATTTTGTAGCTTTTGCAGGTGAAATTGGCTAGAGACGCTTGGTTGCTATATGACAACAATGGCTTTAAGCTGAGTCTTGAGCAGAAAGCAGAGCAGTAGCCTAACGTTAACGTTAATCAAAACGTAATTTTCATGTTTCAAACTGTGAAATATATGTGTGTAATATGTCAATAACTGGGTGAATAGAATCCTAAATGTTACTAAAAATGTTACAAAAATCCATCTTTTCTCCGACTCGTAGTATTGTGTGACAAAAAGAATGCAACAACCCGCGGTTATTCTTTTTCGACACGGATGTGACGTCACGCTCGAGCTACTAGTCGCGATTACAAGACAAAAAGAACGCACCATTACTCTTCCAGAGGGGCATGGCAAACAAGAGTCTTACGTTTTGCATTGATAGCATATATTTTGGTCGAGATATGGCAAAGTTAGTGTTTTCATACTCAGCTACACAAATTTGTTTGTACGTAATATGCAAAATTTTTATCTGATAATAATTCTTTGGATAGCTTTTTGTCAGGTCTGTCTGGAGATGCTCACCTGCCAAGTTTCGTGCAGATCGGTCACACGGTCTAGGAGGAGTTCGGCAAAGTAGGTTTTCAATAAATCACGATTTTTCACGCATAAAAGTCTAGGCGGAAATATATCAGGAGATTCAGCTGGACCCAGGGAACGCGTGGATATATGGTTTTTGAATGTGCAATGTACGGTTTGGGAGTTATAGGGACAAACGCGTTTTTATTCTACTATAGTGCCACCTAGTGGTGGATATGTGTACTTTTTTTTATCTTTGCAATTTTCACCAGTTGTGACACGTGCACATTTTTGTGAGTTTTCGTGCATTCTAACCCCCTCAAAAATGCGACAAAGGACTCGGAAAACAACAGGCACCGTTGGGGCCTTGCACTTTCGTGCTTGGGCCCTAATTAAAGCTGCAAGCAGCGATGAACAGGCCCTCGCCTTCTTGCAGTCGGGATTACTGGCGGACGCCGCTCCTTGCGGCCGTGCATTTGTGCGGCACTCAGAAGTACAAGAACGGGCCATTAGTTATTAAAGGGGGCGTGACTTAAGCATATGGGGCGGGGCAAACCATCACCAATTAAAAAAGGAACTCGTAAGAGTCTACCTTAAATGGTTCACAAGTTATGAAAGGGGGTGTGGTCAGTGTACATGGGTGTGGCTAGAGTATAGGAAGCGGCTCAATATCACATGTAGACCACACATTCTAAGTTTCATGTAAATCAGAATAACTTTTGCCAAGATACAACCATTCCTGTTTCAACAGCCACCTACAGGAAGTTGGTCCTCTATAACTTGCGCATTGTGTTAGCTATCAAAATTCTTTTGATAACTTTTAGTCACAAGGGTCCACCGAGTCTATATACAAGTTTTTGTGCAGATTGGACTCACGGCCCAGGAGGAGTTAGACAAAGTAGGTTTCCCATATACCGCGATGTGGCTTATTAATAAATAAAAAAAATGCTAACAGCGCCATCTAATGGCAAATTCATGCTACATTTGGCATGGATGTTCAGGCCCCTATGCGGAACAACTGTGTCATGTTTGGTGGCAATTGGAATAAATCTTGGTAAGATACGCAACTTCCCGTTTTGATAGCCCCCTACAGGAAGTTGGTCCTCTGTAACTTGCGCATTGGGTTAGCTATCAAAATTCTTTTGATAACTTTTTGTCATGAGGGTCCACCGAGTCTACATGCACATTTTTGTGCAGATGGGAATCACGCTCTAGGAGGAGTTAAAAAAAGTAGGTTTCACTCAAAGCGAATTTGCTAATTAATTAAAAAAATGAAAACAGCGCCATGTAAAGGCCGATTTACGCCATATTTGGCACAGCCTCATTGGCACATGAGGAACAACAAACATGTTTTTTTCTACTATAGCGCCACCTAGTGGTGAATATGTGTATTATTATTTTTATCTTTGCACTTTTCACCAGTTGTGATCCGTGTGCAAATTTTTGTGAGTTTTCGTGCATTTTAACCCCCTCAAAAATGCGACAAAGGACTCGGAAAAATAATCTGACCAAAAACAATAGGTTCCTTCGCACTTTCAGTGCAAGGCACCGTTGGGGCCTTGCACTTTCGTGCTCGGGCCCTAATAATAATTCCTTCAGTTTCAATAGGACCTTCGCCGCTGTCGGCGCTTGGGCCCTAATTAGAGATGCAGATCGGAAACATAACAAGTCACCTCGGCCGCATCTAACCCATCTACGACAGAAAAATGGAGAGAGGTCGTCAGGAATGTGGTTCAATTGGGCAAGTTTGAATTGTTCTTTTAAGTTAGCTGGCACTGGCCATGTTTCATGCTGTCCGGAGACGAAGAAAAAGGAATATAATAATTCATAATAATTTATATAATATGCTAACAGAGGAAACAGCTGATCATGTGAGTTAAATGTTTGCTACGTCAGAACTTATTCAGCAAAGGCGTTTCCATGTCCCATTTAGCGCATCAGTTCTTTGTGCAACAGTGTAAAAACATTGAGCTATTGAAGAGGTTTTATCAAATGTTACTGTTTTCAGACAGCTTTTCTAAATATGCATAAAAACATGTGAATGGAAACACGGCTAGTGTCACATTTTTCACTTGTTTTGAAGAAAATAAAGCTGTGACCAATGAGGCTTAATGGCATGTTAAAATTGAATTTTACATGGTCATATTTCATGCAAGGCAGTTCAATTATGTCAGATTTAAAACAGCTTAAAGGCCACAGACTGATTAGTGAAATAAAGAGTTTTTGTGTGTTAATATCTCTCTGGCTCACACTGCACAACCTATTCTCTCTGGTTTGACAGCTGATGAATAAGTATTACTCACCCCAACTGTCCAAATGAACATTAGGTGACAGAAATAGTCATGACATACATATTTATGAGAACATCAAAAATGCTGGAGTTAAAAAGTGAAACATTGCCACAACAAACAACTTGCCATGTCTTTAGTACAGTTTGTGAGCTTTTCACTCAGTCAAATTACATTAAAACATAGTTCTATCAGTGGTGCTGCTGCTGGTCTTTTCTCTAGAAATCCGCTCCTATGAGACAACTGAAATGAAAACCATCAGCATCAGGTGAGGTCTGCAGTCAGACACCAGTACAGTATATACAGTAGCATTTTTATTCTCAGTCCTCATCTTTTCCCTCCACTGCCATCTTGCTCATGTCTTCTGTCCTCATTAGAGCCAGCCAGAGAGAGATTCCTGCAGGCGGGATGTTGTGAAATCAGACAGATGCTGCAAAGTTAATAATGCAAGCCAGCTGTCAGAGTTCTGAAAGCTTAGGAAAGCAGCCTTTAAGCTAGTCAGGCACTCAGACAGTGGTTCAACAACCTTAAACACATTTTGACTTCTGCCACAGAGCACATGCACAAGTTTACAGTACAATTATTTTTTTTCGAAACTGCAAAATACAAACCTGCGGAAAAAAGCAATAGCAACATTTTGGGAAATAGCCTACGCTTATTTGCTTTTTTGCCAAGAGTTAGATGAAAATGTTGATATCACTCAAGTCTGACAGTGGTATCAATCTTCTCATCTAGTAGATGAGAGTATTTCCCAAAATAAAAAATCTATTCCTTTAACTCAATTCAGCAATCCTCAGATGGCACATGAAAATATACCTACACACAGCTTTTTTCCCAACTCCTCTTTTATTCTAAATGGTCACGATGTTTTCACCACAAATGCCTTTTCTCACGAAATATGCAGAAACAATCATATATCATATATCAATAATAGACAAGAAACACATTGAGGATCAGTTTTCTGTCTATGGTTTCCGACAGTAATCTCTAAGTGCTACAATTGGCTGCAGTTCAAATATACCCGGAACAAGTGAAAAGTGTAATCTGCTTCCTTCTGGCCTTATTGACCTTTATTGCACATGACCAAAGACATTATGTTATGTGTGATCAATCATTAATGCTAAAATATTTTTCAAACTAATAATTTATTATCATAAAAATAAAATTTCTATGTTATTCTTTCCCATATATATCTCGCAGGGACATCATGTGTATTATACTCAATTTTCTTTTAAATCACAAAAAAATAAGGAGCTTAACCCAAAGCCTTTCAAATGTGTTTCAAGCTTGAGCACAAATTACAAAATAATAATACTGTAATACAGTATTCATGGAATGGAAAATAAACATTGTGCATGTGTAGATATGTGTGTTTGGCAGATTATAGAAAAGGACCAAGGTTTTCTATTTCTGACAACATAAGCAAACTAAGACGTGTTTCTTTTACAGCCAAATCAGATGTAAAAAATAAAACTCAGAAGTGGAAATCCATTGACAAGGTCACAAAGAGGACAGTCTCAGTTAAGTGCTCAAGGGCACCGTATCGTCTGAGAATCACAATGTTTTTACTGTGTTTGTGTAAGAGGAAGAGGTTTGTGAGTTTTGTTTGTACTTGTCACTGAGCACACAGCTCTGTGGTAATGACAGCAGAAACAGGATGGAATTGTAATAATGACCCTGCATTAAACCCCTGTTTCCCAGAAGCTGCCACACACTCCAGTACAAAGAGCAGAGAGCTGTGATTAATAGAGGCAACAGAAAGAGAAGTAGAGCCTTTTAAATCCCTTAAAGCTCGCCACAAGGCTGTTCCCAAAGCTAAAGATTATTACAGACTGACACAGGCACAAAACAAATCTGTTTAATTTACAGTAAAGCTCTCTCTCTCTCTCTCTCTCTCTCTCTTTTTTTTTTTTTTTTTTTTTTTTTTTCTCTTTTTTTTTTCTTTTTTTTTTTTTTTCTCTCTCTTCTCTCTCTCTCTCTCTCTCTCTCTCTCTCTCTCTTTTTTTTTTTTTTTTTTTTTTTTTTTTTTTTTTTTTTTTTTTTTTTTTTTTTCTCTTTGTGATCCCCAGAACGACTGGCTTTTTCTCTTGATTGTTGTTTTGTTTGCAGTGTGTAGGATGCCCCTGGACCCTGGATAACCATTATCATGACACAGATGTCAGACAGCAAATCTGATGGGACCACGGTTGCAGTAGCATTGTAACTTTCCAAATGAGTCACTTGATGACTCTGAAGGCGAAAGAAACCTTAATTTAATCACTGTGAAAAGTACAAAGAGAGAAAAAAAGGAACAGGCAAAAGAAGTATTCAGAGAAGTAAAATTAGCATGGTGTAAATATATTCTGTTACAAGCAAAAGTCCTGCACTTAAAATGTGAGTTAAAGTTGCTCTAATAAATGTTTTTATATCAATAATGGATCAAATTACCACATTTAATGTGAAAGGTGTCGCTCATAGCCCACAGATGTTTCTCAACCCACTCCGCAGTTCTCCTCACCCCTATATGGAGACTTGCAGAATTGTTTTAACTCATTGCTTTGGTTTTCACAGCCCACAGGCAGCTGTTTTCGACAGGAAAGCTGTAAAATCCCACTCTTCACTACCAGCTCAGCACCAAACAGCATACAGACACACAGTTAGCGACTAGCTGGTGAACATAGTGGAGCATTTGGCAGCTAAAGATCCAAATATTGGTGCAGACCAAAACAGAGCCAAAAGTGGACATTGTTCCCATATAACTAAACTGCATTCTCAATTACATTTTGGGGGATTTTCTCACGGATTATGTTTTTCTTCATAGTCCCTCAGAGTGACAAGACCACAACAAGAAAATTGTGCACAACCAACACTCTCACTGGATGCAGTAATTGTATGTACAGATCATGCAAATGTTACAGTATAAATCACACCAAAAACATGAATAATGTCAGTATTTCATGACAACTATATTTCCCATATGTGGCTGCCATCCTGAGTTAATTTAAAAGACAATATAATTTTCAACCTTCTCAGAATTAAAGCCAACAATTGTTTGTAAAGAAGAAAATAGTACTGTAGGTGTGTTTGTTTGCTTGTCGTTCTTATTCTGTAGGTCTCTTTTTTTTAAACGGATCTTAATACTTTTTAAATAAAGAAATTACCAATAGGTTTCTTTCCTGTAATACATTATGACGTAGGAAAAGCAGCAGGTGTAAATAATAACATAACAATGGCTGAATTCCATTTTCAATTTCAGGGTACTACGATTGTGCATGCTTTCTTACTGTCACGTTGTCATGGCTTACTGGGATATTTGAATAGAATACAATGCAGCCATCATTAAAAGCCACCTGAAAAGGCCTATAACTGTATATTTTCTGGTACATTTTTAAACTGAGTTTTGTGATTTTTTTCTATCTATAAAAAACATTTCTGCTTCTTCAAACTGAACTGTGCCACACTGCCACGGTGAGCTCTTTCACCCCTGATGCTCGTTCACAGGCTGTATCTCTGTACTTGCTGAGTGAGTGTCCAGTCTTGGCTGGAAGTGCCCCATGCACTTGGGAGAGCACCCGAGGGCGAACCCGCACCTGAATAATAGATACATCCTCCAGCACCAAAGTAACTGACTCATTCACTTTCTCATCACACAGTGCCATCAGCATCAGCAGCTATTATATAACAACTGCAAAGCCCAGTTCCAGCTTACAGTAACAGGGTATGTATGTCTGTCTGGGACTGCTGCTGAATTGGCTTTTTTGGGCTGACTTCCTACTAGTGCGTCGAAGGATTGAATAAACCACTCGCTGGCAGGATAGAGCTATGAATGATGGTTGATTAGAGTTTAAAGTTTAAAACCTGTTTATAAAATCCTCTTACTGGAGTCACTGCAGTACATTCATGCATGAGGGGTGCGTCTTATGCAATCAGGGCAGTTGTTTTGTTTTGGCTGGCACTGTGAAGGCCAGAGTTCAGGGGGAATGAGAGGAAGTGATGTTCACGGGGGGGAGGGGGGGGTTGACCTCATTCCAGTTTCTGATAATAGTCAACCAGCTTATGATGGGAATCAAGAAGGTGTGCCTGAGCACTTTGAGAATGATGTCTAAATTTAGAAGCAGCAGAAAGCATCGACGCGTCTATTAATCGAAGAGGAGTACACCCAATTACATCAGCAAACACATACACATCTGAGCAACTGACTGTGTCTTCACCTTCTACCTACAAGGGACCTCCTCAGTGTGTGCTACATTATTCACATCCCCGAGCTGAATAAATAAAGGTAACACCCCTGATCTAATGATGCAACAGGACACTTGTTTTAGAAAAGCCAAAGGACATTCTGTCCAACACTTTCTCGCTCTGCCACCCTCCCTTCTCCTCCACCATGGATCTCCCCTTTCAGCCCTGTGTCTCCTCTCCTCCTCCATCAAAGCCTCGCAAACGCCTCCCTCCGTCCTGCTGGTGATCCAGCCACTTTTCTTATATTGTTTGGAGGACTTTTCATCAGCATTTAATGCGAAGGTGCAGCAGATTTACGTTTTCAGGCTCCTTAACCTCTTCTGGGTTATGACTTCAGAGGTAAAGCCACTCAGCCGCTCAATTACACTCCCTTCCTGTATCAAATAGCACTCACCCCATCATAATGTAACGTTTCCATATTTAGCTCACTGCGGTTTTGGAGATAATGATCTGCCATTACGTAGGGCCCTTACACACTACATACTGGAAACCATTTTTTTCCAAAGCATGCGTTTTTATTCACAATTCAAACTGTATTACTGTGGTGCATTACTGTGGTGCATTAATATTGATATAATCTGTTTTTGTCTTTTGCAGAAAAAAATATGATCTTCAAACAGCAGCGATATATTTCATATATCGCATAAAATCGATATTCAGCGATATTCAGGACTGCGCCCTAACTTCCTTGCATGCTTTCCCCTCAGCCTCATTACAGCACTCCACTCCAAAACGCAGATGCGATTTTCTGCCTCCCCTGGAGCAAAATCATTGCCGTTTCACTGGAGAGTTGTAGAGAAGACCTCTTTGTCCATGTTTGATGTGCTGTTGGTGGCCACAGGCACTAAGAAGTGAAAAGTGAGGGGGGAAAATGAAAGCCAAGTGCTCAGCAAACAAGGCCCGAAGGTCACGGTTTTAACCGGTCCACTCTTGGCTTGATAGGCTCTTAGCAAAGATAACGAGAGGGACTCCAGGTCATGCCCAGTCTCAGTCATTTGCGAGGGATGGGAAGTTCTCTTTGCCAAGTAATGGGCTCTGTGTTGACTGCTGCTGCCTCGCCTGCTGCACCTCTCTGACACGCTCCCAAAATGGCTCCAGAGCAGAAGAGACGAGAGGCTAGTAATATGAGATGCTGAGTGAAGAATGAGGAGAAAACACAGAAGAAGCGTGGGGCTGAGTGCTAAATACAGGATGTACTGCAGGTGAAAACCAGCAGCACATACATCCTTATCCCAACCAACAAGCCAATTTTTTAATTCTTGTTTCTGAAGCAGGGAGCCAAACATTTTCAAGGCAGTGACTCGCTGACTACTGAGTCTTTTCCTGCCTTCTCCAGGGGACCTCATCTTATTGGCCGAGTGCAGGGGCAAGGCTGTTATTGCAAAAACAGAGGATCATCGTTGTTTTCCCACATAGTTAATTAATAGAGAATCAAATGTTTCCTTTGGGAACAGCTAGCGTGCATCAACTCATTTATCTTTGCCATGAGGAAGGGATTAACCGGTATTAAGAGATACAGACTGGGAAATGCCTCGTCTTCCAATCTCTCTCTCTCTCTCTCTCTCTATTCAGAATGTCAACATAACTAAATTATATCCTCTGTCTGTCTCACTTGATTGCAGATTTAAATTTCCCCAGTTTTAAATAGATCCATAACAGGTCCTTGGCTCGACAGTTTCACCTGACAGAGGTAATTATGAGCAGTTATTACAGCAAAGCTTGTTACTGCATTAGTGACAGCTTTAATTAGTGAGTGAAAACGATGTGTGCCTTGCCTATTGATTACATCCATTGTTAGTACTCACAGTGTAGGCTGACACCTACAACCCCATCTCCATTATTTAGAGTAGGCTAGTGGTCTACGCCACAAAAGTACAGCCTGTTGCTAAGCACTGAAGGAATAAGATGTGCCAAGATTACAAAAAGCTTGGCTTTTGTTAAAGCATGTGCCATCCATGCAGGCTTTATCTCAGAGATATGATTGTTGAGTGACCTTGTTTCATCCCTGCACTTCTGATCAAACACAAAACTGAAAGTGTTGCCATGGAAACCAAGAGCAGTCCCGATGTACTGTAAACAAAGATTATGGTTACACTTTTTTTGCTCTTTCCTCTCAAGACCGCATCCGCGCGTATCAGATCTTTTTTTCGAGCCAGAGAGAATTGATACTGCGAGAAGTGATACTGACCCCTCATGAGCTAAACACCTCACTACAGTTACAGTTACCTGTGTCAGACACTCTACAATTTGACTGTTTTATTTAGAACGTATACATTATTAACAATATCTTTGGTGCAAGCTGTTCTAGTGTTTACCTGCAAGATCAAACCAGATGTAAAAGAATAACAGTTGAGCCAATTAGGACCTTTAAGTGAGAAAATGAACCATCAATTCATCTGGAAGTCGTTTTAATGTGTAGCATCATCATCATGTGTGCTTACAAACCATCTGGTAATTTACTTTACAATTATTTCAAACTACTTAAATTATTTGGCTAAAATCTGTATTTTTCATAATAAAAATGTATCAAATGGCAATGCGAAAACACTGTGAGCTGATGAAGAGGGTAACTCGTAATGATGAACCTATAGAGAATTATCAACCGAATCTGCATTTTATTTTTTTACTTGCTGTTGATAAATGTCTGTGTAGGAGAATATCATTGTTGTAGTTTCTGAAATCCTTCGGTAACACTTTACTTGAAAGGTATCTAAATAAGAGTGACATGACACTGTCATGACACAGTCATGAACCCTAACCATAACCATAACATGAAGCGTTATGTCATAAACGTTTATGACTTGTTTATTATGTCTATGACACAGTGTCATGTCATACCTTCATGTAAAGTGTAATCGATCCTTCTTTTGTAGCTTATGTCCCTTGCATCCCAGATTGCATGTACAAACAAAAACAAAGTGCTGCTTGGCACAAAGTCACATACATTATTGGAAAATGTTGTAGGTTTGTTTTGTTTGCAAACAAGCAGGCTACCTGCTACCTTGCAAGCATTTACACGCCTACAGCAACAAGTGAGAAATGTCAAAGGCGCGCAATTAGTTTGCTTCCAGTTGGTATTAACCATTACTGAGCTTTATACTGAGTTCCAGCTCTTTATGTAGCTGTCCGGTCCGCAACTTTTCTGTTGGTTCACTCTCAGTGCTCTCATAGCCTTGTTTCAGCCGCAGCAGCTTATTTCCCTCAGGAGTTGGTAGAGACAAAAAACAGAGAAGAGTAAATATTGGACATACATTCACCAGGGGGCCAGATAATGTTGCTTGGTATCTGCTTTGCTAACAAGTTCACAATATCTACTTATGCAAATGTTGTTCTTGCAGGTTTAAAAACATGTTCACAAATGCAATGAGACAATAAGAGTAATCATAACTTTGGGCAAAAATAAACCTTTGTATTTTGTGACACGTTGTGGGCGCAGTTGCAGGTCTAATGTGCACAGCCAGCATGTAGTTGCATCCAGTTGTGTTGGCTATGTTGTGTAAACCAGTTGGCTCCAGGACAAGAGTGTGTTTACCATGTCAGCAGAGAAGTGAGCACAGACAGAGCCTGCTGTATGTAAACATCATTTACATCAGTGGGATCAAGAGGTCATGCTGATAATCTTCTCATGCGTAGAATGAGGTTAGAAGCTCTCAGAATGCAGAGTCTCTTGTAACTCCATATGTAACTCCATTTGTGAAATCTGATCGGATCATCTCAGGTGAGGAAATGGCTTCATGGCCGCTAAAGTGCTGTTTGCAAGAGCCATAGTCACTTAATAATGCTTCCACCACGTAAGGATGAGGGATTTCTGCCTTGACTGACAGCTTTTCAGAGAAAGCAGAGGTTCTATCACATTTTTAATATTTCAATGTATGCTGATGAATTACGGACTAGATACATTGAATTTGGTAGCAGGTGTTTGTCATTCTTCATGTGTGCTAGAAACTCCATCTGAGCAGGTACACAGAGATAAACAAGAGAAGACAAGGCCACCTCAGTTTTGCCACAGAGCCAAAACAGTCAATGAAAGGCCGCAGTCAGTTGCCAGGCAACACTATCCCTATCACAGCAGGAAGTGGAGTCGAAAAAGAACATTAATCATTTTCAGCTCAATCTCACAAGAGTCATAGTGCCACGGTGCTCCGGTCAGACAGAGGTTTCTCAGTCACAATGGTTCATTCCTGTGTTTCCTGGAATTTTAATGGAGGCCTGCTGAGAAAGCGATGTCGCCAGCAAGTATATATTAATTTATGGAACACATTTCTGAGAATTAATATCATCAGTCCATTTTTGTCCCACTTTTTTTTCACGATGAAGTTGACTGTTTAAACACTATATGTTTTCAGAGGGAAAGCAAGTAAAATATGTTTCAAATGATTTATTTTGTGCCTGGAGAATTTATTTGGCACTGAATTTCCTTAAAACAAATCATGAGGGATGTCTGCCTGCAGTTCAGTCTGCTTCAAATCTGTTTTTATCACTTGCCAAAGCGCATCTTTTCAAGGCAACTCCAGCTCCATCAGGATTTCTGAAATGATATCTACTACTGCCATGATTGTCTGTCTCACACGGGTGGGATCCAGGCTGCATAATGACAAAAAAAAAGCTAATGTCTACAAAAAAACAGATTAAATCAAAGTGACATTCGAAGCACAGTATGGCACAAAAGGTCACAGTAGTTGTCTGCTTTTTCTCCCATGGATAACTCTGCTCTTGGTCAAATAAGTTTAAATTTGGCATTAAATCAGCGAAATGACTCAATGAATGAATTCTAGGGTCTGACCAATATTGAAATAATTCCAATTACAGGGGTGCCAGAGTGCTGGTTTGTTATCAAGATATATTGAATCTCTCAGAAGAGGGTCACACCCATTCATACATCATCTTATAATGACGTAATAATTCATATGACATTCAAATGATCCTGTGTCCCCTGCTGCTATAATATTCATTTATTAAATGATTCCTGGTGGCATTTTGAGTAGGAGGCTACAATGGTGTAGCAGCTTATTGGCAATGTGCAGGATCTCACAGCTTTGCCAAAGCCAGGCTCGCTGCAGCAGATCTGTGAATTGAGGAAAACCCGAAAAAATCACAAAAGGCAGCATGTGGGCGGATTCACTTGAGTAAAAAATGACAAGGTTTTCCCTGCCGGTGCTCATAAAAAGACCTAATCAAATACATAAATGGAATGAGCAATGTGAGGAAATCATTGTTGGATTGCCAACTGATGTTCTCATCCATAAAATTATGTACTGAGGTAAATAGTAAAACCACTATAGGTTACCTGGGCTAACTACATACCCACAGAAATAATATCATTTAAGGAGTGTCCCTTCAGTTTTAAAGATCCTTAAAGACTGGCTGTAGTTACATGTTGGCTGCTTTCTGTGTAGGTTTCAGTTATACATTCTGTCAAAATACAGAATGACTTAACTGCAGCTGGATCACTAATTTATCAATCACAGATTAACCGACAACAAATACTGTACCACATGCATTTCTCATTCTAAGCCCCATGGATTATTAATCAATCAACGATAGTACAGTTTGTGAATAGGTACCTTCGTATATATTTTGACAAATAAGAATAGTGGCAGTAGCCAGAACATGTAGTGACTGCTAATACATTCAGCTGTCAGATGGTAGTGAAGATGGACTGTGACAAGGAGAGAAAAATGTGTGACTTTTTAGTATGGCCCTATTTAGCCACATTGAAATCTATGTCTTATTTTAGATGATAAGCATACAAGAATATCCAGCCGCCCGGGTGTTTTTCTCACATTTTCATGCCAACAAATAGGCTATACTATATTATACATTCGTTTAAGCTAAATCACTTTTGGTTAGCATTGGGACTGCAATATGTTGTGTTTATATCAGACCAAAAGGAGAAGGTTAACAGGGCATGACAATGAGGGGAAAGGTGTGTTGATGTTTTTTCTCCTGGGAGTAAAACCGTGAAAGCACAGCAGAATTGCTGTCAATCTTGACCCGACCATTGTTATCAATCAATGACATAACCTCTGCTCCTGGGCAGAGTTGATCATAGTAGACTAAAAAGGATGGTGATGTTGTAAAACTACCATAGAGATGACCTGTCCTACATACGGCCATTCGAATGGACAATGGATAACATTTTCATGGCCGGTTCGACTTTTCCATTTCAGTGCCCTCGTGGGTTTTCAGCAGTGCGTCTCCTCAGCGCATCTTGCGGCCACTTTCGGTAAGCAGCGCCTTCTGGGTTTGAGCGCATTACCTCTGCCGAAAACACGTCAACCACTGCAGCAGCAGCACTGCACGGAGACAGCAGCAGGCCTACGAGGAGCCACAGGGAAGCTTGTCAGCTACAGACTTGCTCATTCTTAATTATCTCCATGGCTGCTGATGAGACCCGCAGGAGCCGGACCTGCTCGAAATGCGCCAATTATCTGCAAAGGACGGATGTGTGTTCGTGTGTGTACAGTTGAAAGCAAATGCAGCTAATTAATACGGAGTCGCTTAACTGTGGTTGTCAGTAGTTCAATTAAAAGGACGTGCGTTGTCTGCTCTTTACGTAACCTTTTTTGCGTAATTTTGATGCCGCGTGGACCAGGATTATTTTGGCGAGGATATCTGTAGCTAGTGCTCTCCCCTCCTCCCTGCATCCGTTGTTGTCCTCAACAGCAGACACTCATTCAGACGGGGACTATTTGTCTGGGGCAACATTATAAACAGACGAGGAGCTGTTTTAATGAAATCCAACATCGCTGTATCCAGGTCGAAGGTAGGTGTCTCTCTCGGTTTCCCTTTCTCCATCTCTCGTTTCCATGTTGTGCTCGTTTGTTTTCGAGCAGAATGGTGCAATGCAACGTTTGCACAGCTCTTCCACAAATGGATAAGGACATTTCAGAATATGACATAACGTAAATAGTTGCATAATTTCCCATTTTTATTTATTTTATTCATTTGTTTCTTCTTTATGTTTTAGACTACAACTGTTTTTTTTCTTCTTTTTCTTCTGTGTCTCAGAGAGATAAGGAGAGCGAGGGAGAGAGAGGGAAATGGGAAAAGGAAGAAAATCAATGCATTTCTTCCAGGACTGTGAATGCACATGGGTTAGCGTGAGTACCGGTAGTGTGCGTGTGTATTTGTTTTGAGGGAAGACGCGCATTGTGTAACGCAGCAGGGGGAAGTTTGTACCGTAGCCTATATGCGCGAGGAGGCTAGAGACAGTGGCTATACTTGCATGTCCACATGGGCTCAGAGGTGGGAATTAACCAGACATTTACTCAACTAGGCCTACTGTACAGTATGCACAATACAGATACTTTACTTAATGTTTCCCCTTTTGGCTGTATTGGCATTTCAGAGGGAGATATTGCAGTCAGCCCATGCTGTGCATTCATGAGTCTGGCTGCACGCTCCTTTATTTGCATATTCAGCTTTTACTTGCAAAACAATGAATACAAGATATGATGCATTTCTAGAGTTTTAACACCTATTCTCATTGAATAAAATGACCTTTAATGTGCTACTTTAATAAATAACAGCTGTTTGTTACTTTTTGTTTAGGCCATCCAGGTATATTTAGAACAATGATACCTATAGTATTTATATTTGTCTCAAGGGATTATAATTGAACATATAAGGTAGGCATGCTTTATACCTGTGTTTACAGACATCACTGATGTAAACAAACAATGAATAGCATCTGAAACAGCAGCATTAGTTATGCAGTGTTTGTACTTGTAGGCCTATAAAAAGACGTGTTCAATGTGGGAGTGATGGCAAGTTCATATGTCCACTGTTTACATTTGTGTCACAGATTTCCATTGTGGTACTGTTAGGATTTTAATACTTTACCTCCATGGCATAAACGTGCATTAGTTTGTCTATCTATCTATCTATCTATCTATCTATCTATCTATCTATCTATCTATCTATCTATCTAAAGTACAATCTGTACATCTGTCTAATAATATCTGTTTATCGCCTTTGTTTCTGCTTTTTGTAGCCTTCAATCAGCAATGCTTTGGAATCCTCCAGCTGCTCTTCCATGCTGTTTTCTGAGAATGGGATCGTAGTAAACCTCTCTGGGATTTAGATCAACTGCTAGCATGTTGCATTCTTCCACCAGAACAGGTGACAGCCTGTTGGAAACATTACCTCATTGGAGTAAGCATCCGAGATGGGTCCTTTCCCTCACCCTCTGCATGGCTCTTCTCTGGCTTCCAGGGGCAGCAGCATCCACCTTAAACTGCCATAAGACATGCATCTGCGCCTCAAACATAGTGAGCTGCTCCAAGATGAATCTGACCACCATCCCATCAGGTCTACCGCTCTACACTGCTGTGCTGGATCTCAGCTACAATGAGATAGTGCGGCTGCGAGCTGAGTGGACCCCAGTCAAGCTCCTGAAGCTCCATAACCTCCTCCTCAGCCATAATGGTCTCCAATTCCTGTCTTCAGAGGCATTCCTATATGTGAAGCACCTGCGCTACTTAGACCTGTCCTCCAACAACTTGCGACTGCTGGACGAGTTCATCTTTGAGCCCTTGGTCAACCTGGAGGTTCTCTTGCTGTACAATAACCAAATTTCCCAGATTGATCGCTCAGCCTTTATCGGCATGATCAATCTTCAGAAGCTCTACCTTAGCCAGAACCAAATCTCCCGTTTCCCATTGGAGCTGGTCAAGGAAAAGTCCCGTCTGGAGAAGCTTAGTCTCCTGGATGTGTCCTCCAACAAGATCAAGCTATTACCCCTTGATGAGCTCCAGGTGCTGCCTGCCTGGATTAAAAATGGTCTCTACTTCCACAATAACCCTCTGCTGTGTCACTGTGATCTCTACACTCTCCTTGCTCATTGGTACATTCGAAAGCTGAACTCCGCTGTGGACTTCAAAGGCGACTACACGTGTATTCTGCCTGGCCCGCAAAAAACCCAAGTAGGTGTTTTTGATCTCAGCGATGACCATATGAACTGCAGCACATTCAAGGAGGCAGATGAAGAGGCTTTTCTGGAGCAGAGGCTGATTCTTAGCTGTGACACCAAACACAGGAACATGTTAAAGACCTGGATGATGCCTGGGAATGTGGTGGTGACACCTGGAAGCAACCAGACAGCCAAAGTCTTGCCAGATGGGAGTTTGCAGATTAGTTCGATCAGAAATGATGACTCTGGGACCTACACTTGCTTTGCAATGAGCGAGGGCTTCAATGAGACGATCTATGTGGTGCTGAAGGTTCACAACTTCACCATAAACGGGGGCGGAGAGACCCTGAACACAGCGTACACCACCTTGGTGGGCTGTCTGGCCAGTGTGGTGCTGGTGCTCATGTATCTTTACCTGACACCATGTCGCTGCTTCTGCTGCCCCAATAAAGGTAAGGCTCGGGGTGAGGACAGCATCCACTCGTCCATGCTCAGCGTGACACCGACCCACGATGACCCAGCGCTCAAGGCCGAGCTGAACAGGCACGTGGCGTTTATAGACTCCAAGGAATTGCAGGGCCAGAACGGCAAGCTGAACCCCAATGGGGATGAGGATGATGATGATCTGGATGCAGAGGCTGGTTCTCTTATGAAGGGAAAGAGAAAGAAGTCAGTAGCAGAGTCCATCAGCTCCGTCTTTTCAGACACTCCCATGGTGGTCTGAGATGAGACCGGCAAAGAGGATGGATGCCACACAACAGGATGTAAATGGTACGTGAGCCATCGTTTTAGTTAAGGCAAACTGTGATTGTGACCTTTTGGGAGGAAACAGAGGAGGGATGTTCATCTGTAGTTGCTGGCAAGTGGAAATAATGATCTCAAAGAGAGTACAAAAACAAACTTGTCTTGTTGCCGACAATAACAATAAGCAGGACTTTTCCAGCATTTTAATCTGTAGCACTTAATATTCATACTGTGAAGGAATGGCAGTGTACATGAACAGTGGAAACTACTCAAGTCTTATGAGAGCAAAACGTAGATGATATATTGTTGATATCAGCACTCAGGATGTGATCCATTAAACTGCTAAAGTGTGGGAAATAGCATATGATACAATGGTTTAAATTAGATTTGACTCATAATTATATTTATTACAAGGACTAGAATAGATTGCGTCTTACCTACAACATTAGAGCATAGATACATTTACCCATCCTCATCAACACAGGGACAGAGACGTCCGCCATCACAAGGCTATTAATTCATCTGTTGTTAACCTTGAGACACTATAGAGAAACCGCATGCCATAAACCCACATTATACGAGGTCTCAGGCTGATCTGTACTGATCTTTAAGTGGGATAAAGAAAATGTTCATTCATCAGATTCTCATTTAGTCATTGAGAAAGCAGTAGCACAAACATTATATTAAGAGGCCATCGCAGGTCATTTCCATCCTACTTCATGGCTGATACTTAGTTACACTCATATAGTTCATCAGACCAATCTCTTTTTGTATTCAGTCATATGTGTAGCGATACAGGAGAAAGCTATAGGGATCAATTTACAAAGAGGTATGGTATAAAATAGTTAACCAGCTCGAGGCAGAACATTGCTTATATATGAATTGTATATCAAAATAGTTGCCTCTTAGTTCTTGCACATTTACAGTATAACCCAAAAGAAGGCTTACACAATTAAAAACATGTAACTCCTCCAGCAGATACACATTAAATGCAGGGAAGTATTTTGTCTTGACTGGTTATCAACATATTGTCTCACTTTTGTATAGACAGGTACCATCATCCTTACAAGGATTAATAGACTGAGGTACTGCAGAGTTTGACTCATCCTATTGGCAAAGTTATAGCATTTGTTTCTCTCAGTCACACTAGCAGGAAGTTAAATACCAAGCTAAAAGCTGCCAGCTCAAGTTTGTTTCTTTTTCTTTCCTGTATGTAAAATGTGCACCCCAACATATTTTAATGTGCATTGCTCAAATAAAACATAAACCTTGGTGTATTCATATGTCATAAAATATGTCGTAGATTTAACTATTTGATTTTACCATTTTGCTCAGATGGACAATAATTTAACAAGTGTCGCACTGGTTTGCCCTGTGGTAGTAAAAGCTGTATATCGTATTAGCAGGTAAACATTAGTGTGCCACCTAATAAAACCTACAGGGTTCTTCCAAACGACTATGAGTAATGCTGATGAGGCTTTGACAGTAGAGAGCTGGTTTTATACTTTGTAGCTACTGACAGGAAACCTAATGTAACACATTGTGATCTTCTGAAGATGCAATTATATTATAGATTACAATTACAATTTAATCTATTGTGAATTTCCCATGCAATACACCTCATATGCTGTGCATATTTCATTAACAAGGTTTAAAACAGGCATTAACAAGAAAGAGTGATTTCATTAAACTGTGCGGTGTTTGGGTCATAATGCAAAAAGGCTAGCCCTGCGTAAATGCTAATTGCATCGTTTGATGGGATGCAGCTTCCCTCTGTTCTCCATGTCTTTGTCTCTCTGAGCAGAAGGGGATAGGTGTGTTATCATGAGTCACAGCAACACAAAGCCATTCTCTTTGGCTCCCTGTACAATGACAGCCTCAATTCAGCCCAGATGTATTTGCTTTACCTCTGTCATTACGAGGCTGGCCTGACTTAAAAGCAATCATTCAACGAAGCAATGAATAAGTAGTCTCTAATTTGTTTATGAGTGTATGTACTGTATATTTAATGCCTGGAGCTTTCATTGAACATTTGCTCTCCCACCGTGATTGGAAAGTATAAGAACCTGGAAAAAATAATGTTCAAATTAATTGCTGAATGCTTTTTAGTTTTCCACTTCAACACCACAGTACATATTAGAACAGATAGGTATGTAGAATCACATACATCTTGCAATTAAATATCAGTATAGTTCTCAAATGTGAAGATATATACTGATATTTCTGAGCGCAATAGGTTTCTACGCAAAATTGATGTTATATTCACAGTTGCAGTGTGCAACGCAACATCTTCTGTGTGTGGGTGAAAAAGGAAGTCACACTTATCAGAGAGGTGGTGTGTGAATCATTCCACTCTCTCACGCATAGGAATACCAGGTGGAAAAATAGCAAAAACACCACAAGACGCATTCAAATAAAGCCACATTTAGCACTACTGTTGACTGGCTGCAATCAGCGAAGAATCTATCCCATTTTTAAGGATCCAGCCCCTAAATGTTGCCCTCGAGAATTGAAATACACGTGCTGTTCCCTGCTTTCTCACCATGGGATCAGTCTTTCAAGCCCTGGCCACTCAAGGCAGCATGAGAAGCTACAAAATGCCACATCACAGAATCTGAAGTGGCTAAAAACTAAAATCATACACATATATTACAGCTGTTTTATAGCACACATTGAACCGCCAAACCATCAAGGAATAGAATGTGTTTGCCCCCCATTACCCCAGTGTAAATCAAGATAAATCTGCCGTGGTCTTCTCTAAGTTTTCACTCAAAATACAAGTTGCAGTTCTGTACAGAGAAAAACTAAGTGCATTGCGAAGGTCCTAACATAGAGAAGATTGGCTTGGTTCTCTCCAAAGCAAATCTCCCTTCCTATATATATCTATATATACAGTATATACATATGTATTAAAACTCACTTTTCTGTGTTCAGTATTGATAAATTGTGTACTGCTATGTTCTACCAGTGTACTAACTGTATTCTTGTATAATCTGTTGTTGATCATTTTGCATTTTGTCTGCCACTGTGCTACTGTTAGTTGTTTCAACATTCAAGTCTTAACCATAAATGTTTATTTTCTAAGCGGGGTGGGGTTTAGTTTTTTATTGACATATGATGTATTTTACACTTGACTGCTGAACAACATGGTTAAACACAAAATATATATTAAACATGTATGAAAAACTGCACAGGAGTGCCAGTTTTGAAATATTTGATACATCCTAAATGGACAGTGAGTATGTAGCCACCAGTTATTTTCAGTCAGTATCATAAAGCCATAAGGAATTCAACAAGAAAGCACAGTGCTTAATCAGATTGGTGGCTATTTCAGATGATGTATGGAGTCAAAGGTGAGTTCTCAAACGGATAACATTATAACAATTAAAGCAAGAACTTTTCTGAATATTTTATAAAAGCCAGGAATGTAGGAAAACTAAGAGATCTCTCTACCCACACCAATGAATTCCTGATACACAATGGGTTTTGAAGTGATATGAAGTCAGAGGGTAAATAAATATTCTCAGGACTATGTCAGTTTTAAGTTCAAATGTAATACGATACACAGATGTTTTCACATTTGCAGCATCAATAAGACTTTGTTTTACAGTTCACAGGCCAAGTGCCATTTGCATTAATTGTACATTAACTGTTCTCTTAATGATCAGTTCTCACAGATTAGGGAAGGGAGTGATCTCTGCCTGAAATACATCCATCTCCGTTCATCTATGTAGTGGCAATATGGAAACATCCCTGAGGTGGTCAGGCTAAAAGCTTGCTGCTTTAACAGTGTGCAACTACAAGTGTCCACAGGACAAGAATGGAGATTTTAACATTATAAAAAGCACTGAGTTCATTGACCACGGCTTCAAAGATGAGCTGGTTGGTCACTGCCATAAAATCAGAAAGGTCTCGCAGCTAGAGTGGAATGGCTTTGCATGGTTCGCTTAGAGCTTCTCTGACTGCAGGTTGGTGCAACCTAATAGGCATTAAAGATAAAGAATTGCTGATCCTTTGACTTAATAAAAAGATGACGATTTACAAGTTGTGCAGACTCCATTCTTACTGTTGTCTCTTACTATTTCCAGAAATCACCTGTGACATGATCCTATTTCATTTGCTTCTAAATCTTTGTGGCTGATATCTCATGGAGTATTTTAAGGACAAAGCGGTGACATTGTGCCAAACTTTCTATGACTAATGTTTAGAGCTACATACACAATAAATATAGAGTTACCATTTGGGGAAACTTTAGATATAACGGCATGTATTTCCTTGATTAGTAACTGACTACATTTTAGCTACATTTCATCAAAGAGCTGTACGGCAAGTCCGATCTACACAGATCACGTGCCACGTATAAACTCCCTGTGAGTTATAACTGTTTATCATGAACAGATTTAAGCTTTTTATTACCTTCACATGACCACAATAGTTACAATCTGTGCTTATATAACTTGGTGGAAAAGCTAAAGGGTCATCATGCTGCTTTTTCTGAGAACATTGATGGCATACCACCATCTAGTGGTAAAATTAGGTAGTGACCTACTGTATGTAAACACTGACATTTACTGGCCACATCTAAACTATTGCTAATCAAAAGAGTTGACAACTTTAAACAGATTATTTTGCCTGTTTTATACAAGTGTACAAATAGAAAATTTGTTAATGTTTTTTCAAATTGTCCATATTAAACTACTTTTGATGAAAGAATCTAAACTACAAACCTAAGCATAACACATTTTTATAACAATTTTGAATAACCTGTATGTATGACAGGTGCAACACAACTTTTCACTATAAAAGTAAACAATTGCACACTGCATCACTGATACACACATAATTAAAAATTAGGTATATCGTACCATATTGTATCACAAATACACCTAATTCCGGGGTCTTCCGATTAGATCAATTACCTCCCCTCTTTATACGTGTGTATAATATATATACACATGGAACTGTTGTAATGCTTGCGACACACTGGAACATTGTAAATAAAGCGGTTATTTAATTTTTATAATAATTTTAAGCTTTATCGTGTCTACCTGGTTTAATGGGGACAAAACAATGCTTTCTGCTCAATTCCTCAACTAATTTTCCAAAATACCGGATAGCACCAGTGTTAGAAGCAGCAATCAAAATAAGAAAAACTTTCAAATGCATCAGCCAATTTTCAAAGTTTGAGTAATTAATGAGTAAACTAAACTCACCAAAAAAAAGGATTAAAGAATTTTTTATTGTTTTTTCATGGAATTATTTTTCACTTTAGCAGCATGATGAGTAGATTGAGGTATTTTTACATTCTTACACTGTTAAACTGAGACAATCACTTAGAAAAATAGACATTTTGCAAAAATACACACAGACGGTAACATGCAGACAAATATTCTTTCCTGATGTCTGTGCATAGAAATATGAAGACATAAACCCACACACACACACACACACACACACACACACACACACACACACACACACACACACACACACACACACACACACACACACACACACACACACACACACACACACACACACACACACACACACACACACACACACACACACACACACACACACACACACACTCTGATTAGAGGGAGTGGTTCACTAATGCGCCAACCTCCGCCAGCAGCCAAAGAGTTAAATTGCCGGGCCTGTTGTTGAACGCACCATCCAACCGGACTGTCGCTAAGGGAAGATAGGCTACTTGTGAAAAAAGCAACAGATCCCCAGCTGGAAAACAACCCCACATCTGGCACGCGAGCTGAGCAGGGACAACTGGAGGAATATCTCAGCGCGTGATTAAATGCGTGACTGGATCATTGTCAGGTTTCCTCCTTGTGTGGAGAAGAGAAAAGTTGTCAGGAAGAGTTGTGCATTTTGGCGTTGCATTATTTGGATAACATTTGTCAAAAAAGGGGGGCGAGGAGTTGGGTTGGTTTTTTTCTGATACCGATGCTAAAACGATACTTTTAAAAACGGTGCTGGTGCCCGAACCAAAATATATATAATATATTTATAATGTATATAATATAAAATATAAAAAAGGAGCACAAAACGACTGTTGGCGACATTAAAGGACGGCTTGTTTATTGCTAAGGCCATATGGTCAAAATGAAATGATTGATTAATAATGTAATAACAATAACTTATAACAATGACCTACTTCACTAGTAAACTGCTGGTAAACGACAAAAACAAGCACCAGATGGGAAAAGGGTATTTTACAATAACTTAAAAAGTTTTTACGACAATGGCAGCTGCGGACTGTTACGTCCCGGTGTTGGAATCCTCTACAGGGAAATACAGTCACACTTTACACCGCTTAAGGTAAGCTGTCAGCATTTTAACCATTGTGTTTAATCCAGCTACTAGCTAACGGTAACTTAGCGTCCCAAGCAGCGATGTTTCTGAAAAAAAGTCAGGCACCGAAATGAGGAACCCAAATTTTTGTTCTTATTCAGTCTCGTTACTACCGTTTACGTCGGAAACGGTGCCCTATTGGCACCGCGTTTCGATACCCAACCCTAGTGGGGAATGACAACTTACTTGCTAAGTGGTTCCAGGTGGTCTTTTTAAGGCTGTCCTCTTTATGGGCGGGGAAAAAAAAGAAAAAAAAACCCCCCCCCCAAAAAAAAATTATTTTTAAAAAAAAAAATTTTTTTTTTTTTTTAAAAAGAAAAAAAAAAAAAAAAAAAGAAATTGCTACTCACTCTTCAGGAGTCTGATCTTTTCTCCAAGCCCAAAGCACAGGCGTCCCCGAGCGTTGACACTTAGAGGTTCTGGATAGTGAGGAGCCAAGGGGCGGTGACTCATTGCTGCCTTTGCGCTTTTGGGCAAGACCCTTGTGTTCGTAGCCTACCACCTTCTGCTGAATGCCTGGGGGCCTCCCTCTGCTGCGGGCGGGGCGGTGGAGAGGAGGACATGGCTTTTTCCCGTAAGAACAGGTACCATTTACTGGTCCTTGAGAGGAGGGGACGTGTGGCTGGCCCTTCTCATTGAGGGGAGGATCCCGGATATATTTGGAGGATTTTTCCTCACTGCTGTGTGACAGCTTGGCAGCTTTCTGTGCTGCGCTTGCATCTTGCATAAGCTCTTCCTCCCTCAGTCGAGACTTGCTGGCTCGCCCAACAGGGTTGCGCCGTCGGCCAGGCCCAAGTCTCGCAGATGTAATGGAAGAAGGCAGTTTGTTACTGTGAGAGTTGTGCTGACCGGTTTTGGTTTCCAATTGTCCCAGTGAGGTAGACTCAAGGCTGAGGGAGCCAGTGGAGTTAGAGGGTCTGGCCCCAGTCCTGACCGGTGATCCTACCGTTGGAGGTGTTACATGACGTGACCTGAGACCTGATGATACTTGCGGCATTTTCCTGTAAGTAAAAGAAGAAAAAAGCTGATTAGGATTCCTGTTTTTTATGTAAATGAAAAGAAAGCAGAACATCCAAGATATTTTCACTTACCCTGAACCTGGTTCTGTTGGATCAACTGCAGCATAATGTTATGAAACCGATTATCCAAAGGCTGACCCCTCTCAATCATCACTTATTACCCACTAGAAGTGGCAGTGTCTGTATCGCAAAGACTTTGCCCTCTGACTGTGTTTTCCCTTTTCTTATTATTTTTCTGTGTGCGGATGTTTATGGGCGTCAGCCGGAGCCTTTGAAACCTGCTCAAATAATAGATATTTCTATAGTTTATTGTAGTAATACTCACTTCCACAAGTGTGTGCTGACATGGTGCTCCAGCATGGCACTGAGGGCAAACCGCAGGTGTTGTAAACGGCGATCGAAGGTGAAGATGCTGCAGCCCAATGTGCGGCATCCAAAAGTGCATAGCTAACAGAACAGAAACAGTTTTATAAATACAGACACACTAATGTGTCCTTTTAAGAGGTGTAAACAGCGAGTTTAAAAATAATTCATAGGCAAATCCACTGAGCCCAACCTGTTGTTTTTTATTTTCAATGAGAAAAGGAAACTTAATTAGCCCAGTGCTTTTCAATCTCCAAATCCATACATCACGACTACTTAAAATTACATTTCTTCCACTTAAACAATCACATACAAAACTACTCCTGCACTCACCCTGAGTGGTTTAGGGTGCCATGGTGTGGCAGGCAGGTCTGTGGCTTCCTCCTGCTCATAGTCTTCACTCTCCTCGCCTGACAGCAGACTCGGGTTGACGGGATATTGAGGCTGTGCCTGCACTTCTACAGTGCTGTCACCTTCCTCCTCTGGAGCGCTTTCTGATGGTTCCCCGGACCTGCTTAGAAGGCAAGCGAATACAAAGACAACAATCATTGTTTATTTTCTATGCTTGTCACGTTTGCCCCTTTCACCTATTATGTCAACTCATGATGTGTAATAAAAAAAAAGGTGTAAGTAGAGATTGGTAGCAATGCTCAGAGGTTAGCTGTGCTCTACAGTTAACCAGATGGACATTTGGAGATCTGCTGTTCTACAACATGCCATTATTTTGCATCACTACGCGACACTGTAAGTATGTAATTATGTTGTTTAGCTTTTATGTTATTGTGCCCTTGTTTATCTCAACCCATGATTTAGAGAATTACAATTTCATCTCCGGCAACAATTTGTAATGATTACTCAAGAGGTATTTTGGTGAATCAAATTAACTTTTTTAATATGAAAAACAAATCATATTTCATACCTGAGAATGTGACAGTTTTTACTGCTCCGAGTTATTTTCTCTTTAAAGGCTTCCAGGTGTTGCTCTTTGTCTTTTGATTTGACAAGAAGCTGCTCTATATCTCGACCTGCGGAGGCTGTTTTCTGCTCCTCTGCCAACTGACCAAAGGTCTTAGTCCTTCCCGATGCTTTCTGCTGCTGGTGGATGGAATCAGTCTGTGTAGAGAGAACAGCACAGGAGGAAAAAAAAGAGGCATTACATCCCATCCCAAACAAATGATAATTACATAAAATAATCTTCTACATTTTTGTACCGAGTAACAAATGCAACCTCTACGACAAAAGACACATATCTCTGTTAACAATGAACAACAATAAAGATAGTGGTAACAATATTGGACAAAAGGCCATGAGGCACTGAGAGTTTACATTGCATATACGCTCCTGGCTGCACAGCTTCTTTCCCTCTGGATCCAGAACTCTGCACTGTTTGTTCAGGTCACATTCTTTCTCTATAGGAAAGTAAACAAACACAGTAGTCAGTGAGCATCAGCAGGACACGTACAGTCAACATGATCCATGCTGGTGGAGAGATTACAGACCACCATATGGTCATTTTTCCAAAACAAAATAATAGGCAACTGTTATGCATACAATCTAATTATACTATAATGTAAAAAATAAAAAATAAAAACTGCTGCATACAACATACCATACCCAGGCTAATACAATTAAAGTTGAATGGTCATTGACCGTTAGGAGACATGCTAGAAAAGCAGCAGGGGAAGAACAACAGATGTACAAACAGAAGACTTACTATTGCTGTTTTTGTAAACTCGGCTGTAGGTTCTCGTTCCCCGTAGAGGACTGTGAGACTCACTGGACTGCCCAGCTGTGGGCTTCTGCACTGAGGGTCTCTCTGACGGAGAAGTGGAGGAGGAACAGTGGCCAGGGGGCAGGGGTCCTGAGTGCCATGGAGGGACCCTGGGGCGAGGCGTGGAGGAGGAGTGGTGTGGGAAGGGAGCATTCTCCTGATGGATCTTCTCCACTGAAGGAAAACTGCAGTGGTAGTTAGAGAAGTAAACTTCAAAATTAAGAGATGTATGCATGTCAGGCTTGACATTTAGATACAATAGGTGAGCAAATTCAGGTTTATCCAAGTAAAAGTTTATCCACATAAAAACTAAAACTAAACTAAATTCTAACTGGGATCATATTGCAAAGCATTTTGTATGTTAGATGTAATTCTTTGTGTACAGTTTGATGCTCTGCCAGCTGGGTCAGTGACATATTGAAGTTGTAAATAAACAAAGAGAGTTACTGCATTCAATGTCAGCTCTAAACCCACATATTTCTTCTCATAGCTTTAGTTAAATTAAGGAAAAAAAGGATGCAAACTTGGCCGCAATCCCTAAATTAAAAAATCCTCCTAAATCAGAATAATACACTTTTCCTGCATTGCAATGAACTAAACAATCTTCAACAGTACCTCACTGCCTCCTTCTGGGCCTTGCTAGGCCTGTGCTGGTGTACCAGGGATGCTGCTGAGGCGGGGGCACTGGCTTCATGACGTCTGCCATCTTTCTGCCTCTCTCTAGAGGAGGAATGATTTGAAAGAGGGCGAGCAGGGCAAGGTCGCTGCTGTGGAGCCAAAGTAGAAGACTGTCCACACATCTTAGTAAGAGGACCATGCCGCCTCTCACAGTGCTTCTCAAAGGCTTGAGGCTTCACCACCTGGCCACAGTGGCTGCACACCACCAGATAGATCTCATCGTGTGCTGGGCATTTACCAAATGTGTGCATATCTGTGGAGAAGAATACAAAATGGAGTTATCGTGAAATACGTGAACCTGAGGTGATGCTGATGCGCTCAGATTAATTGGGTTTCAAGAGGCACCTTCTTTCCTGAGGGTCATGGTCTCAGAGCGGTTGCTCCCATACTTGCTGCTGTCTTCAATATTAGAACCAGCTGCACGAAAGGCAAAAACAAGTCAGCATGACATAATGGGATGGGACAATCCTGTAGCATCTTACAAGAAGCAGGTTTAATGATATCTAGCTTTGCTGAGTAAAACCCGGAACAGGTCGTTTAAAATCAGTCCGTGTCCCAGATTAGAGGGCGTTTCGAAGGATTTTACTCAAATTTAAAAGTTATCCAGATACAATTCGCTTCTTGAAACCTCTCCTTATATACACTCACTGCCAGCAACTCTCTTGTTATGTGGTCCACTTGCAGCTGTTGACTAGTACATGTTGCTGTTAGCAAACTGGACAAATCCTACTTAAGTAACATTAACGTAGAGTTGTTGTTGTTGTTGTTAACGTTAGGTGTGACCGTAGCTAACGGTGCATTTACCTGTCCACAGGTAAAAAGTCAGCGTTGTATTTACTAGCTAATGCTTTATCACTAAATTACAAGATACCAAATAATTATTTAATTAGTTTGTCTGTATGTTGCCACTTGCCAGTTAACGTTCCTAGCAAACTCACCCTGCACTAGGACCCAGCGGGTCTTTTGTTTGGGTCGCCCTTTATGCCGCTCTATGTGTATGTAACGTTAACAACAAATAAATCACAGGACATGGGCACCGTGACATGATGAAGAACAGGTCCGGGGCAGGGAGTGCGACTCACCGTCAGATGGTAAAATATTCACCCTATTTACCCAACTACTCCAGTTTAATCCGACAAAATCGTCGAGATTAGGATTTCGCCGATCCAAAGCGGCCATTGCTGCTCTTGCGCGTTGACGAGGTGATCAGTCAGTTCACGCGCATCACATCCGCGTCACGAAGCTCGCGGCCGCGAAACTGTGTGGTCGTCGTGTACAAATAAAGGACAGCTTTACAAATATCTCTTCCCTTGGTCGTTACATTAACAGTGAAGGTCCCCCGCAAATGTTGCTAGAATAATATCTAATAATTTTTACATCTTTATTTGTTCGTGCAGCAGATGGAAATTAAAATATTTTCCTTGCTGGATTTTTAAGGGTATGCATCACAACAACCACTAAAGACATTTCTGATTATAAAATGTAATGTGGATAGAGACTGTACACACAAGCAGAAATAGGGCTATAACACAAAGGGCACTTAACACCGTGCGAATACCTGCTTGCTGCCATTTTCTCCGTTGAAAAGCACTTTGCATTCATTTATTAAAGATATAATTTGTAGGGGTGCAATTAATGATTGTTTTTCATATATTTTTTTCCCTGATTAAGACTAATTTAATTAGTCTATTAAATGTTGAAATATAAGTGTGCAATTTCACAAAGCTCGAGGTGATGCTGTCAAATTGCTCATTTCATCTGTTAAACCTTGACGCCTACAGTATTAGCAGTAATGGATCAGGCACTGATGCTTTCACATCTGATCACTTGGAGGGTCAGGAGGTTAATTTGAAGGGTTGTGTGTGAATGTTTTTGGTGTCAGCTGATGATGCCTGATGAGCGTCAAGCTGTTTCACATGATACGTCGCCTTCCTTGCTAAAAGCCTCAACAGCACAAAATAACAAAACCTAGTTCAGCTCTTCAAAGCATGAAAACCACAAAATGTGGCGTGACAGTCCACTTTTTGAATTTTATGCTCAGTGCATTAGAGGTGTAAGATCTTATTCACCTGTCTGATAAAAACATTATGTACAGTGTGTTTGTGTGTGTGTGTGTTTCCACCAGTGAAACAATCAGGCCTAAAATCAGACACATAACAACAAGTCCATTTCTTCCTTTTAATGATGCACAGCATTTCATGTCCATGCAGTTTCATCTATGGGACACCTTCATCAACAAAGTGGTGGATCAAACTAGAAACTTTGAATCAAGCAAGGCTATATCAAAGTAGGGAATCATTATGATGGCAGTAATAGAGAAACACAGCTTGTCTTATAAGAAAGTGGAGGTAGAAGCCAGGCAAAAACAAGAAAAACAGTTAATTAGTAACAGGTTAGAGCTCAATCAATTATTACTAACCACTAGCTAAGGCTATACAATTTATGGTACATCGTCTTTGAAATACTGTAGGACTTTTGTTTTTTGAAATGTAAACATTATAAACATCCAGGGGAAAGATCCAAAATTCTCCCCAATAAGTGTAATAGTCTATTTGCACCTGGGTGAGAATAGTCACGTGGTGGCTATTTACACCTGGCCCCTTCACCCCCTGCCATCTAGTAGTATAAAGAGCAAAAGTTGTGAAATAGAAGAAGCGTAACAGACTTATTTTTGTAATTTGGTTTAGGAAACAACTACTTGGTTAGGTTTAGACAACACAACTGGGTGCAGTTAGCATTATTGGCTACTGACACCTGTGTGCAAATAGCATCTGCCTAGTTTTAAATTAAAAATTCATAAAGAGCGAACGTGCTCTGAACGAATATATCCACTACATTCAACATAATATTCAGCGGTTAGGCTAAAATACTGAATTTAGCCTTCCACAGTGAGATAAGACACAACGTTACACAAAAATGATGCAATAAAATTGCTTTCACCCATTATAAATAATCTCATAATGGCAACTGGATTAATTTTCCAATTAACTACTATTTAACATGAATTCATCATAACTGCATGTTTTGATGCCTACTATATGTTTTAGGATTAGACTGAAATGTTAGTTTGTTTAGACTTGTTAATAATAGATGCACATCAAATATTTAATAATTTATTAGCTATACTGTATTTTGTACACTCAACAGCCCTGAGTTTTTTTTTTTTTTTTTTTAAAGAAAATGCTGATGGCAGAAATGATTCATGGTACAGAAATACTGTTGGCAGTTGAAGTTGACAAAGTGATGCTTCATTCTGATTTATCGCCAACAATGCTGCACAGTCCACATCTGCAGTACCACTTGAGATAAGGGACCCTTTGTTTTGGATACCTGGGTAAAAATATGTTAAAAAAAAGTAAACTGAGCATCTATGAGAATAACATTTTTGACTGCTACAATTTCCTGAATTTATGTCACTATGAACATCTCAAATTTAAGTTCCTTTCCTGAATGTATTTGAGATAATACAGCCCTAAATGTAAAATTAATAATTAGCAAAAAAGGAACAGTACATTTTGGAAATGTATACCTTCTAATCTATTTTATTTTTCCTAACAATTAGTACCAAATTGACTCATTCAATAGCACTACATTTTGAAATGTGGAAGCTGGTGAGTTACGATGGCCCGACTCCCCCCTCCACATGTGCAGGCGGGTTGGCTGATTTGTGGAAAGGGGTTTCCTTGTAAATGAACCAGCAGTTGCCGCCCCAAAGGATGAGGTTAAGAAAACCAAAAATCTGCCAAAGAATAAGACATAAGTCAAATATCCCAGGCCGTTGTTATGTTTAAGCATGTCTGAAAAAAGACTAATTTGCGTACAACTTACCACAGAGGCGTTTAGTCGGCCCATGTGAGGCAGAGCACCTGGGGTGCACTTGTTGACATCTTTGCAAACCTCAGAAAGAGCTACAATGGTTGAAGGGCTGGTGGCCCACTTCACATCAGACAAGCCTTTAGCCCAAGCAGAGGATGATGCCAGCCACATGAAGGTCAAGGCAGCAGTCACCAACAGGTCCTTAGAGATAAAATTAAATCAGTTTAAAACCATTAAATCGACCACAGTGATAGCTTTATTCAAGCAGCATTCTTGGACGGACACTACCTAGTGCAGTATGTTCCTTAGTTGCTTGGGAACCACACCCTTCCCACTGATTCATTTACACAACTCTGTTAAATGCACTTTCTCTGACCTCCAGTTGTAGGACAGGATGAACTGTCAGATGCAAAATTTTACACACAAAAGCAATATAAATTAAAATATTGCCTGCACAGATAAAACTACATTAATCCATTCAGATCAGCGGTATCTCTACTGACACAACAGCTCAAAGAAAACATGCAAAACTTTCCTGCTTCAAATACAAGCTCTTTTAAGTCCACACCATGTCATTTCATCTTACTCCATTTCTGAGCTATATGTAGATGGACTGGCTAAGCACAAACATTTCACCAAAATAACTGCAAAATATGAAGAATCCAGACAAACATACCACGGTGGGGCCACGACTAGTTTCTCTATACAAGTGCTGGTAGCCCAAGTACAGGACTAGTGTGGCAGTGGTGTAGAGAAAGGCCAACACTCCAATGCAGACGTAAAACTGTGCCGAGGATGTGTGGTCTCCAGTCAGGTAGTACTCAGTGGTAGTGGTTTGATTGATTTTGCAGTCAGGAACACTATAGGGATGCTGCGTCAACCTGTGTAAACACACATGCATTGCTAATTATGACAACACATAATTTGAACACACACCTCACTGTGAGGGGGTGTAAACTGTGCACGCGCGCACACACACACACACCTGAATGGGTAGTTAAAGGCTGCCTTTATTTCTTGACTGGGACTCCCATGGCACTGGACGTTGATGCTGGTTGTGCCGCTGTAACCTCCAGTCGTGGCAAAGGCAAATATGGAGAAGACCTGCAACCACAGACACAAGATAAGAAGACACGTTGGCATAACAGTGATGATTAAACTGTTACACACACACTTTTGACAGGAAATAGTCTGTATGACCGGATGCCATAACTGCTGAGTTGGCAGCGTACCATATCCTTAACTTTTAAACCAGTAACGTTAGCTAAGACTAGCTAATATACTAACCTTACTTTTTTACCTGAAAGGGGAAGCACATAGCTATAACAATAGCTACCTGCTAGCAAAGGCATATATTAACATATTGTACATTGTTATTTGACCAGAAATGTTCTACATTATAAGATACATCATTAATTAGCTACATCCCCACTAACGCAGAACGTTTAGGGAACGTTGGGGAACGTTAGTTTTTGGTTCTCTAAAGGTTAGTTCGAACCAAACCAAAAACTAACGTTTAGGGAACGTTCCCTCATGGTTATAACGTTCCCTAAACGTTAGGGGAACCAACCAACGGGAACTTTCTCCTGTGGTTGCACTGTTACCTCCACACAACGTTCCCGTTTGGTTGTTTTTGGTTGTTCAGAGTGCGGTTTTGAAATGTTTATTTATACCAGCTCCATTTAAGTTTTTGAAGTAGCGTATAAAAGGTTTGCAGTCACTTGATTTAGATTCACGCAAAAATGATTGGTCTTATAAAATCGAAGTAAGATAAACAACATAGCAAGAGAATATAATTATTTTTAGGCTGATAACAATTTTGTTAAAAACAATACTTTTGTGCTTGATTTCGTTTTTTTAACTGTATTAGGTGAAAATACTTAAAACAAGAATCTATCAATAGAACGATTTTCACAACTAAGAAAATTCACGCTAACACACATTAGCTATTAGTTTGTGCCACATGTTTCTTGTACTTTATAGACATTTTGATGATCTAGCTAGTTAGCTAGCTAACGTTAGATACTGACTGGTAGTCGCCCCCTGAACTAACATAACATATTTGAAACGGTGTTACAGCTCAAAAGGATGAGTGTCATGGCTTTACCAGGCGTGCAGTGGGTCACAAGACAAACAACAAAATCAATTTGTAAGGCATTTTTGATACCAGGAATCGACAGCTCATGTATAAGATACCCTGCCATATGGTAAAAAGGATAGCGAATAAAATGTAGGGAAAAACGTACCCATTCTAGCAAACGGATGAATGCCAACGGTTCTTTCAGAGGTCCCAGGTCAAGATTGAATCCCGAAGACAGCACTTTCTGATGAGAAATAAACATTCACTGTGAAAAAGACGCTGTAACATTGCAGAAGAAGTCGCACACAAGTAGGCGTGTTTGCCCCCAAAAATAAAGTATGCGCCATTAACCGTTTTTCACGCTTCCTGTCAGCGCTGTTACCTGGGCGACGGATTCCATCGTGTGTTTGGAGATAAAGAACCTTAGTATCGATGTCTCCTTTCTGGATCTTTAGCAAATCTCTGGCTCTCTGGAAGATCTTCAGGTTTGTCAAACTTTTCTCCAACTTCAGCGAATCGTAGTAGATGACACGTGATCACTGACGTTCAGGCGTCAATGGTCGACAGGGGCGCTGCTTGGACAAATGTGTCACAATGTGGTTATGATTTCAGTATGTTTTGAGTCTGTGTAGATAGGCTAAGGCTACTGCACGTTTTGTAAACTGTAGTACAGTATGTTTGTTTGGTTGTGTGTATGTATTTCTATGTATGTATGTAGCCTATGTAGCTATGCTAGTTTATTTCTGTTATGATCTGTTTATTTGCACATTTCTGCTGTGTTTTTTTTCCCAGTCTGAACACCTTTTATATCAAATCAGTTTTATTGGCCAAGTAGCCTATGTGTTACACATACAAGGAATTTGACTCTGGTTTTATGTTGTGCTCATTGTATATACACAGAAATAACATAGCCTATAAACAAGGACAACAGCTGGGCAATGTAAACATAAACATTTGACTATGTACAGATATAAATAAAGAGTATCTATATAGCCTATAAACCTCAACACAATGACATTTGTAGACAGTATATATTTGTAGACAGTATATATATATATCACATACCACCACATTAATAATTAAACATGTCATTTATTTATATATATATATATATATATAATTTATTTTTATATAAATAAATAAATAAATAGCTATATTACATGTTTAATTATATGTATGAAAAGTAAAAGTTCTCACTATGTGAATGACCTCTGTCAGAAATTAATGGTTAAATTCATGAATGAATAAATAAATAAATACTATATTATTGCATTATTATCAGTAAGTAAGTGCTACTTTTACTCAAGTGTCTGAATACTTCTCCCCCCTCTGATTATTATTACTAATGTATTACTATGCAAGCAGCATTTAATGTTTAGTCAAAGTGGGACTAATTTAACACTATACAGTACTTACCTCATATTATATATTTTAGGGATTGATGACTTCCTTGTGACTGATACTATACAAGGTACAATATCAACTAAATAGGTTGTGTGCATTATTCTCTAATCTTGTCACGATGTCTTGTAGATGGGACCTTAGTTATTTTAGTTAATTGTGTTCACATGTTCATAATTGAGTTTTGCTCAATCAAATTGCCATAAACTGACACAAAGCAGACCTGGGGCCACTTCATACAAGCCCAGGAGTACTGGTTGGTTTCTCTGGTTTGGGTTTTTGGGTGTGCAATTAACCCATATATTGTCTTCTGTGTGAACTGCACCTATATTTGGAACTTGGAGGCGACAAGGTACATAGGTCTACACAATGCACAAAGGGCAGGAGATATAAGTAGGGGCTCTATGAGGGCCCAACAACAATCTTTAATCCTGGAGCCCCTTAACAGGTTAATCTGGCCATGGTACTACTCATATATTTGTTCAAGACATGATGATGGTAACACCTGCAAAGAAACAAAACTCTTCATGGGGCTTCCAAAAAGGTGACGTGCAAATATTTAAATTCCAAGTTGCAAAATGTCAATGCCTGAAATTATTCAGGTACAACATAGATTCTGTCTTAAAAAACAAACTCAGGGTGAATATGTGAATCGTTAATGATATCTCAAGTCATTTTATATAAAAATATATATATAATATATAAAACTGTAAGTCTAAATATGTATATTCACCTAGGGTGGGCAGAGTGTAAAATGTCCAAAATGATCGAGGAGTGCACAGTGTACGCACTGTAATGGTAATTACTTTTCACTAGAGGTCACCATTTCTAGAGACACTGCATGAGCATTACTAAACTAATCCTTTTCATACAAAGCAAAGCCTACATGATTGTATTCATGTGTTTTCAATGATTCCCATCAGTGTAGGCTGAACTCATTCACACACTGGCTGTTCATGTAATTCCATTTGTTTGGGTCAATAGAAAGGCTTGGTAAACCAGGACATTTAGGGAGACTTGGTTCCATCCCTTAATTTGCCCACTGTCTCCCAACACACCGTGTAGCCAAAAAGAAAAATCTGGGTCCTTGTAGAAAGGCACGGTTCTCATCCTAACAGAGTATATCTTGAAGGAATAAGAGTGGCTTTGTTCTCCACCTTTTAATAGTTGGCTGGGCTGCCATGGGGGAAGGGCTGCAACCCCATTGTATGGTCCTTTGTGGAGGAATGCTGCTTTCTGAGTGAATCTGGAAATCAAGAAATACACAAGCAAGACTTGATACATACAATTGGATATTCCCGATGCTGAAATGCACATTTGAGTGTACGCTGTAGATCCAAATTCAGGGCTTCACGGTTTTATCAGGGTTATTGAAACTTGTTCAACAGCTTATTTTTTTCAGTTGTGATGTGATGACACCTTTTTGTTGTAGCAGGCGTGCAAACTTGTCGAACAGGTTGTGCCACACCAAAGGCTAAACAGGAGCATAATCAAATACTCAGCATGACTCAGTATCTAACCAGATCCTCCCATCTTCTACTAAACAGAGTTGCAGCTGTCCCACTTATATGACAGGCAACAAATCCCATCCTGCCCAACTGGAACTTCACAAAATAGATGACTTGCTGGCACACTACACGGGAAAACTTAAAACTTAAAATTGTTATATTTGGAGTACAGTTTGAGGTCTGTAAGGCAAGGCAGCTTTATTTGTATAGCACATTTCAGCAACCAGGCAATTCAAAGTGGTTTACATAAAACATTAAAGAGCAGTTAAAAATATAAAACCAATAAAATACAAGAATAAAAGTTCAGTGTAAGTGTAGCATAAGAAATTAATAATTTGATACATTTGTATGAATCTGTTAAATCAGGCCCATGGTGGCTATAGGGTACTGGATTTTTTTCTGCATCACATGACCAGTAGTCATGGGTTTATTATGACCAACTGTCCCATCACATGCACTAATTTAATAAAGAACTCATTGCAACCAACAAAATGAAAACAAATATAATTTAAAAATTCAGCAGGCTATACAAAAACATCCACTCTAATTTATTTGCAGGAGTGAAGATAATATGAGGTTCATTTTCAACTTTAACCCTGTTCTTCTTAAATACGATGAGCCAAATAACAGCTCACTCTTCAGTTATCTCGAAATTGTTGAGACTGGACAACAGAGACATAAATCAAATACTGTATTCAAGAAAATTTGTTAATGTATTAAGGACTTTCTTTCAAAAATATCTGCCATAAAAGGGGCTAAATGTTTGTTACAAGACATTTCTACAACAAATGTCAATATATAACTTTTTTTTTCCTCCAGTGTTTTACTTTTCAAGTCATTGATGGCAAGACTGTTCCACTGTTGGAGATATTACAGATTCAGTGTGATTTAATCTCTTTATTGAGCCTCCCAACATCACACCCGACCCAAATGTTCAGTCCCTGACAAAGTGAACTGTGGTGAACTGTGGCTCAAGTGTGAAGAAATGATACATGTTACACATTGTATTCATGTAGTTTAGACTCATTCAAGAAATTGACCTCATAGTCATTACACATATATGAAAACACACCTTTTAATTAAAAGCATGTATGGTTTATGGACATCTATTGGTTTTAATGTGTGGACATGTGAGATTTTTCCCAGGGACATTTTCACCAGTGAATTGTGTGCTTACTTTACTTACCTATAAACTATATAAAAAAATACAATAAACGAATACTATGATATGGCAGGTGGTCATATTGAAATATGAAAAAAATGCCATTTCAGCTTTAAATGAAGTGGCTGGATGGAGTTACATGATAGTATTGCTCAACCTATATTTGACAGCTAATTGTGCAGCTCCTCTGTTTGACACTGCCTTCTCAGAATTGATCCAATCAAAACAGCGGATAGGTGGACAAGAATAGAAGCTCAGCCAATCACAGCGGCTCCTCTCTGCATAGGGCGTTACGACTCGCAGACACAATTTGTGCGATCGTTTCACTGTATCATGTTGGCTAGGTAGTTGCAGTGCAATAATTTGTGTTAAATACTCCAGTCAGTTTAGCAAAATTGCCATTGTTTTTTCGGTTTTGATCATTTTTCTGCTGCTGTGCAGGGGAAAGTCGGAGCTTTGAGGGCGCTCCGTGTTTTCAAAGCCCGAAATAATCGCTGTCAGGAGGACTACTGTTTTGTTGATGTCATCCACGGCAGAGCTGTAGCGACCTTCAATTTTTAGACAAGACCAAGATAAACAAAGACTGGTTTTGAGGTGGTAATTTTCGTCTTTGTTTTGTTTTATTTGCCAGACACCTGCAACGAGGATGGGACTTTTGCTGCACTGTGTCCTGCTGTTATCGGTTTCCACTTTCACAGCCGGTTTAGATGTTCAGCAGGGATCCAAACCCTTCGGACATTCGTTGTTTTTGAAGAATTCAAACATTGGCAAGAGAGCTGCGAACATCGTAAAGAGGTCTCTGCCTGCCTGGCTCGCTGCATCACCAGGTCACAAGATAAAACGAAGTAGCACCGAGCAAGGCGACTCCTGCGAAGCTCTTCAAGGATCTGACACCAAGTTAGCAGACAACACCCACAGTGTAAGTTACCAGCTAAGGTCCTGTTACTCTTCGCACGTCTGACAATTAAAAGAGCCTATGATGCGCAGGTGCTAACCAGGTGCACGAGAATAGGCCTAATCAGCTACCCAGTGTCCTCAGAAACCTAGCTACTGATGGGCTGTTTTTCATTCATCTGTAAGCCCTAGAGCCCGGGATAACCGTTAGTAGATAGGCCTATTGCACTGTAGATTTATTTCCCTGCTGTAAAACAAAAAAAACATGAGTCTGTCATGCCTTTCCCTACACATTTCCCCAACCTCAAACAGCCATTAAAGTGACTACCATCTTGCCTTTTCTGTTTGCTACCAGTGAAACTATATATATATATATATATATATATATATTTTTTTTTTTACCATTTGGTGCTGTGAAACAGTTTGCTAACACCGCCTATTTTCCTCATGCTTTAAAAGCTACATAGGCTCCACTGAAGTACTACCAGACTGGTTCAACCTCTCAAATGCTCCACTAATGGCCTTGACCTATATGTTCTTCTTCGTCTCAAGGATGCAGTAGCTGTATTCTGTAGGCCTGTTTGAGGATCCCACTGCTTGAATCTGCCTGAATGTTGACAGGGAAATTGGCCCAGTGGGATCCATGTGACTGGCTGTGTGTTAGTTATTTTGTAATTAAAAGCTGTGTTTGTGTGGTAGTGAAAGCAGTTAGCAAGCAGAGGGCTATTTCACAAAACCAAGATAAGGTATTAAGCTGGGATTTCCCAGTTATCCTGGCTCAATTTAACCTGGACTCTGTTTCACAAAAGCAGAGGCACCTAACCTACAATGGAGATGTATTCTGTACAGCTAGCCTGCTCCTGACCACGCTAACAGCCAGGATTTATTAATCCTGAAGCCTTTTCTGTTCACTTAGCAGTGCTTTTACCCTATTGTTATCAGCCTGCATTAAAATACAACATGTGCATATTGCTGTTCATTTAAGTACTGTTATTATTTAAAGTTTTGCACATTATTTTTAATAATTATTAATGTGACAGTCATTGTCACTGTTATATTGCTGTATGAAGACTGCTGTTCATATTGTTGTTAGAAGTTTGGTGAATATATTATGGCAGTTGTTGAGATAGTTAAAAGGGTGATAAAGTTGCCAAATGTGTTTTTAAATGAAGTCTGTTACTACTAAGGGCAATATATAAAGTGCTGTACATGTGTGTTTCTATGGTGGACCAATGCACCTTAAATTATTTTAGTTGATACTTTTTTTTTGGTATACTTTAACAATAAAGGATTCAATAAACTGGATTTCTTAGCACACAATTTGTTTTGTCCAACGGGTTTTAAACTAGGTCTATTAATACGAAGGGAAGCAATATGAAACCAATAAATACGCTATCCTAATTGTAAATCAAACAACCAAAATTATTTTAGTTTAAAATAATTATATTGTGTATACTAACAATAGAGAGCGATACAACACACTGATTTTGCCCTTTATAATTTTGCCGCGGGGAAACGATAACTGATGAATATACTATTCGTGTTTACAGTGTGCATTATATTTTTCACTTAATTATCTTTATAGTTTCTAGATTTTAGAGTCCAATTTCTTCAATGTCTTTCTTTTATATGTCCATATATACGCTGGAGCAAAGGATATAATATGTAAAGAAGGAAACTCGTCCTCTATAAAAAAAAAACACATGAAAAGCGTGGCAGATAATAGCGGACTGACTGAATGATAGTCTAAAAGTATACATTTACAAACTACTGCTCTTAACTGAAACCATTCAATATGTCACTTATCATTTGCAAAAACGAACAGTTGTACACTTATTAATTAAAAGTGAGCAGGGGAAGTTAATATGACTTAGGAAATTTATATTTTAGCCCATGAGAGAGAGGGCGAAACAATTTATTTACGCATCATATTCTAGAGTTGTAGAAAATGGATCTTCATGGTAAATTTCCTGAGTAACATTATCTTCTGATTATTTTTAAGGCAAAGAGTACAACGGTTAATTTGTGCAAATGATTAGTAGCCTAGTAGAATGGTATGATTTGAATTCAGAGCAGTGGTCAGTTAATGTATATATTTAGGCTACATATGCATTCACTCAGTCTGCGATCATCTGCCACGCTTTCTCTCGCTGCGCCCGTGTTTCTTTCTCTTTTTTATTTTTTTTTATTTTTTACAAATAATGTGTTTCACGTTATCATACTTCCACAAGAAGATGCTGCTCACGCTGTATAAAGTATGAACAATGCGTATTCTCCATTTTAGCACCAGTAAATCTGTTATCAACCTTGTAGTCTGTTAAGGAAAGCTGTGAACGCGTATCTATCCGAAATACTTAAGCCTGGCTCGACCTAGTCGCTCCTCCTAGGCCTGGCTTGGCCTTCGTGAAACGCACCAAGCCAGGCTGCACAGACTAGACTAGGTCAAGCCTCGCTTTATCAGTTATCCTGGATTTATAAATTCTGCTTTTGTGAAACAGCCCCCAGGTAGTCTGTTAGGATACAGAGAGCCTACAGTGTTTTGTTTTTACTTGCACTTAAATCCTGGATAGGAGAGTAGGCTAAATTTGGTCTCACCAGATGTGTAATTGAGTTTACTGTTTTAGCAGAGACTTTACCCAGGAAGTAAACTCATCCAAATTATTGCAGCTTAACTATGCAATCCTCTCCTCAAAACAAACAGGAGGCTGACCTCCACAGATTCCTGTGCTGCTTATTTGCCTAGCTCCTCATTGCCATGTGATCAACTTTGCATTGCAATCTTTGTATACTTGGCCCTGGTAATCTAAAGTTGACAGAATTCCTTGAGGCTCAGCTTTGTCATTCCCCTCAAGGTTACAGTTGCAGGTCCCATCGGTACTGGAGCTGCTGATAGAGACCTGCCTTAGACAGTTTGCTTTATTTTCACATGGTTGAAAAACAAGGGGCCACTGAATGGTTTTTCAGGAATCAACTTTTGTATCAGGGAGCTGGACTCTCTGATAATGAAAGCAAAAACATTTTTTTGTTAGAGCCACACTGCTAAATTGATGGGATTCACACAAAACTACTCAGAGTGAAAGTCTGACCTCCTTTTTGACCTCAGTTTTTAAGGTGGTATTCAGTAGCTGCATTCAGAAGTATGAGAGTTAAGAGCAATTGGCTTGAAGCCTTCTGCTTTCTGAAATGCTTGTCGGGTCTGAGAAGTGGTGCTTCACTTTTTACAGTTCATCTAGCCTATATACTTGCTTGACCACATGGTGAGAGGAAACATGGTGCCAGTCAAAGCAAAAATACAGTCTGGAGGCAACATTATACTTCATCCCTTCTTGCACACTAGCCTCAAACTCCTCTTAATTTAGTAGCATTTACACAGCTATTAGTAATTCTGCTCAACTGGTGTTGTGATTATTAATAGGTTTATATTTAATGTATTTTAAATCTTTTCTCAGCATACCTTCAGTGACCTGAGTGGATCAGTGTCGCTGGCCTGGGTTGGAGATGGAACAGGGGTGAGTGTTATTTGCTCACTTTTCTCTCATACAGTGTTGTTCCTTTGTGACATTAGTAGGACAAACTTGGCTGGATTATTCAGTGAACTGCATGAAAGTGACAGGGTAGTCTGCCTGCAAAGAATCTTGTAGATTACATAATGAGTTCCCTCACATCAGGGTCTCATTCACATTAATACATGTTCTATGCTCCACTTTCCTTAAAGGTCCTATGACATGCTGCTTTTTGGATGCTTTTATATAGGCCTTAGTGGTCCCCTAATACTATATCTGAAGTCTCTTTCCCGAAATTCAGCCATGGTGCAGAATTACAGCCACTAGAGCCAGTCCCACAATGAGCTTTCCTCAAGGCCGTTTTATGGTTGTGCGTAGAATCAACGGCGTACCCCCGCAGACCCCTCTGTGTCTACGCCGTAGCCTGACGTGCACCTCTCGAAAAATGTAACCACACGTCGCTCGGCCGTGGCTTGGTAGCGTTTTATTTCCCCCCCGACTCATTTCCTGGTTCTCTTTCTCCATAAACAACATGAAATCAAGCAGAAGGTTAACTTTTCCTGCTACAGAATTCCCACCGTGGTCAGAAAGAACAGGGGAGATACTTTGTTTCTCTCACTATGACTCTAGAGTCAGTACTTGCTCCAAAGCTAATTACCGTCACTCTCTCACTTCTCCCTCGCTCAAACACACACACACACACACACACACACACACACACACACACACACACACACACACACACACACACACACACACACACACACACACACACACACACACCGGCTGGACGCACACACCAGTGCACAGGTATAAACATCAGGCCACTTGCGTAGGCTATGCCGAAAGCTCTGCGTGGAGCCTCCGCAGAACTGTAAAACAGGCTTTTGGATGTGCCATTTCTGTGTCTGTAGCTTTAAATGCTATTGAGGAGGAGAGAGGGAGGGCAAGGTAGAGGGTGGGGGTGGGGCCTTGACCAACTGCCACTTTGCTCGTTTGAAAGCCATGATGTCTCTCTCTTTCTCATGAGCGGGCCAAATTCTCTGGACGGGCAAAGCAGAGAAAGGGGAGGTAACCTTGGTCCTTATGACCTCATAAGGAGCAAGATTCCAGATCAGCCTGAGCTTTCATTTTCTCAAAGGCAGAGCAGCATATCCAGGGCTCGGTTTACACCTATCACCATTTCTAGCCACTGGGGGACCATAGGCAGGCTGGGGGAACTCATATTAATGTTAAACCTCATAAAGTGAAATTTTCATGCCATGGGACCTTTTTAAGCTGAACCTTCTTTTCTTGGCAGGTCATCCTGGCTTTGACAACTTTTCAGGTGCCCTTCTTCATGATAAGACTCGGGCAGTCCAAACTCTATCGAAGGTAAGTCTTATGATCTCACCTGTTAGCAAAAAAACACCATAGTTTGTATTTAATTTGCATTTAATTCGGCTGCAACTACTGTAATTTGTCTGCCAGTGAAAACTACGGGAAGACATTCGAGGATGTGACCAACCTCATCAACAACACCTTCATCAGATCAGAGTTTGGCATTGCTATCGGGAACTCTGGGAAAGTAAGTAATTCTGTAATGTCTGCCTGCTGTAAAGAACCTTCATCATCTTGTACGGTTTCATCAGTGAATTTTGGACTCTGGCTTGTAGGTGATCCTGACAGGAGAGGTGTCTGGAGGTCATGGGTCTCGGATCTTTGTCTCCGATGACTTTGGAAAGACATTCACCCCGCGGGACCTGCCCTTTAACCCCCTGATGCAGATCACATACAATCCTGACAATTCCAATGTGCTGCTGGTCCTCAGCAACAGCGTAAGTAGTGAATGTAACAGAGCTAAAGATTTTGTTTGGAAAGTAACCAGTTTGGATGTAAGTTAGCTTGTCTATATAAACTTGAAAGATCCAGTACTGTTCTGTGTGTGGGTATCTCAGATTAGTAATTAGTAAATCTGTCAGTAATTTAAGAGGCTTAACTACTTTTTTCATGCCCTGTTGTAAAACTCTTAAGCTTAAGACTCTTAGGTAAATCATTTGTTTGCACAGAGTACATACTGTATATTAACATGGCTATGGTGTTTATGGGCAGCTCCAGTATACAAAGTTCTGTGTGACCTGTGTAAACAGTGGCTTCATTGCAGTTGAACCACGAGTTCATCATTTAATCAATCTTTTTTTTGGTCGTCAGTATGAACTGTGGCTGTCTGAAGATTTTGGCAGCAACTGGAAAAAGATCCACGACACGGTGTGTCTTGTGAAATGGTAAGAGACCAAACAAACTTTGTCGGGTGCTTGGTGAACAAACAGTAATGATATTCAATAACCCCAAGTGTCTGTGTCTCAGGGAAATACTTCTGTTCTTGGAGATTAGGGAGGAGTGTAAAAACGCCATTCTTATTGGTCTGGCGTGCAGTAAAGATTTGAAGAAGTGATATGGTATCTGTTAGTCGTCTGTTTTCTAGACTTCATTCCTCCAACAAGCTAATTATTACAGGTAGTTGAAGACACTGGAGTTCTACCTCTCTCTTTACTGTTTTGGTGTTATTCGGTTTAATATGTAACATCCTTTAATAACCTTAAACAAACATGTCCCTAGATTTTCTTACATAGACTTTTTTTGTTGCTCTACCTTGGTAAAATAAGCAGTAAAACTGCATTGCAGTGCAGTCAGTGGCTGTTTGCATAGCTCTGTCTTGACCAAGCCCTCGCCACACTCTTGTGATTTTAGAGGCACTTCCTGGTATGTATCACTTAGTAACCTTAGCAGCTCTAAATATCTTTTAGGCTGTGTTTTCAAGTTCACTGTACCTGAGAGAACTGTATGTATAAAAAACAGTCTTTCTTTCATTACTATGACAAAGACATTGATCTGAACAGGCAAATGGGTCATTTTAATCTGGGGCAGGAGTTTTCTGAAGACAAAGCACACCACTCACAAGACAGTAAATATTTAGAAAGGGCTTGGCTGTATGCTGGTTTCATTTGATAGGCCATGTCATGTGATGCTTACTTTCACAATGAAGCAAAACCCATTATGGGAATAGATGGAGGATGAATGAATAATAATAATAATAATAATAATAATAAAAATAAAAATAAATATATATATATACTTTTCACTCTGATTCTAGGGGGAGGAAAAATACCATCTTCTTTACAGCCAACCACAACGGATCCTGCAGTAAGTGATCCCTTTAACCAAAAATGAAAATGTAGCATGTGTAACTTTTCTGTGTCTTTTTACAGTCACTGGTGCCTACATGTAGATTACTGACGAGCAGCACATTTATTACAATGTCTTTAAAACGTTCAAAACAGTTTCAAAGATAAGCGTCTACATGTTTTTATTGAGACCTCTGTTTTCCATTGAATTTCTAGATTTGAATTGGATTATGAATACAAATTTTAATGACAAATGGTATCAAGATTTTTTTTTTTTTATCATTTAGTCTCATATTCCTTGTAAATGCTATATGTAACTATTAGTTTCACTTGTACATTTTCATAATTTTGTCTAAATTTTGTTTTTAGCTGATCGAGGAATGCTGGAACTGAAGAGGTCGACAGACTACGGTAAAACCATTAAGACTGTCGCCAATAAGATCTACTCCTTCGGCCTGGGTGGACGCTTCCTCTTTGCCTCTGTAATGACAGGCAAGGTCAGTATACAATATGTGCATATCACTAGCAGATACAGAAACATGATCAGGCATCCAGAGGGGAAAATAGTAATTGTTTAGACCTTTTATGTTTGTAAGTAAAAGCTTCAGTCTTCAATTTGAAATACAGTTGGCTCTGGTGAAGTGAGATATGTCGTGCTGAACCTCTAGATCGTTTTCATGACGGGGAATTTCAAATCAAGTATTAGAAAAATATTTTTTGTATTATTGAGAGATAGAGATATATATATATATATATATATATATATATATATATATATATATATATATATATATATATATATATATATATATCTATCTCTCAATAATACAAAAAATATATTTTTTTTATTTAAAAATAGATTCCACGTCATGGGGCATACTTCTGCATATGTGAAAAAAGTTGTATAAAGCCTTTTTTGGCTCTAAAGGAGCTGCACAAAATCTGCTAAATTGCCTAAAGGGATGTCAGTTGAGTCAGCGTCAGTTGGGCTGAAGACTACAAGTAACACTTCTAGTAAAAAAATCAGGGCTGTGGAGCCAAAAAGAAGGGATCTCACCAGACCTCTGTAGACCGCTCCTCATCTCTGCTTGAGGCTAGCGGCTCGAGGCTACATTAGCCACTTCTAGCACAACACACCTAAATCTCCAGCCAAAGTGTCTGTGGTTGAATTGCATTGTGGGTAATGTAGGCTCCAGTTTTTGACAAGGAAGAAAAAATTGTGCAATAGAAAAGATGTTATCGTTGGTTCTGCTGCATCTATTTTTATACTTTTTTTTTTTTAAACTGTCCATAGGGAGTCTGACAATGTAATAGGAGTGCAAGATAAATTGGTGGACTCCTTTTCAATTAATTAACTGATGGGGAAATGTTCATAGAAAACAACAACTGACCAAATTACCTTAAATGGTTAGACTCAGCACATACGAATAGTTTGCTATACGTGCGCTCCAAGGCGAGCTCATGTGGATATTGTTACACTCAAAATACATAGTGCTCATGACACATATTGTTTCTTTTCTTTTGCCTGGTTTTATAAATGTAAGTTAATTTGCAATAGGTTCTTACCCTCCAAACTGCTCTTTTTCTCATTATTTCCTCTTTCTTTCGGTCATTCTCCCTGTTTTTCTTTTTTCCCACCTCTTTCTCTGCAGGGCACTCTGAGGATGATCTATGTGTCAGTGGACCAGGGTGAGACGTGGAACATGGCCCAGCTGCCCCCTGTTGGTCACGAGCAGTTCTACTCCATCCTGGGAGCGAACGATGAAATGGTCTTCATGCATGTCGACGAGCCAGGAGGTCAGTCCATAAAAAAACCTCAGCTGTTTGCAGTAATAATATTTTAAGAGTAGGGGACAGTGTGTGTTTGCCTATGTAGAGAATGCAATTTTTTTTAATTACATGTACTTCTGGCCATGTAGAGAACTTTCACCATATAAACTCCAATATTTCATTATTTCAAGTAACCATTTCTGAAGCTCTGCATCTGAATTTTCTCTCCAGTATGTGTGAGCTAATTTGTTTCTTTTCTGCGTCCACAGATACCGGATTTGGCACCATTTATGTGTCGGATGACCGAGGCACTGTGTACTCCAAGTCATTGGAGCGCCACCTTTACACCACCACGAATGGCGATACAGACTTCACCAACGTCACCTCCCTGCGAGGAGTTTTCATCACCAGTGTCCTGGCGGAAGGTAGCTCTATTCACGTGCCTGTGCTTTGTTAAAGGAATAACAACACATGCCTGTACTCAAATTCCCCTCAGTAAAACATACACAAAACTTCTCCATTACATACCGGAGGGAGGGTGTTAAGTAAATATTTAATTAGCTGTTCAGTGTTAGATTTGCTGTTTTTCTGATGCGGCTGACTGACACTTCTCCAGAAATACCACATCACCAGCTAAATCTTAACTCCATCGTGTCTTCTGCTCACTTTATTCTCTTTAAAAAAAATCTCCTCTGTCTTTCTCCTTATATTTTAAACTACTCTTTTTTTTCTTACCTCCACTCTTCTACATGACCATTCTGTGGTTACATGATTATTGCCAAGGCTTACTCTAGCTTACTTGTAATTTCGGGGGAAACTGAATCTAAGCTTTATTTACACACAGCTAAATGCTTAAGACTGCCTATAAATATGATGTCTTGTTGTTCCAGATAACTCTGTGCAGTCTGTGGTGTCCTTTGATCAGGGAGGGGAATGGGTTCCCCTGCGGAAACCTGCCAACAGCAAGTGTGATGCTACAGCCAAAGACCCAGACAAGGTAAGGAGAGGAAACTGGTGTGTCTGGAGAAAAGAACAAAGATAGAAAGTTGATCAGTCTTGATGGAAACCGTGTACTTACTTAAGTTTTGATAAACCTAAATTTGGATTGCAGTGCCAAAAAGGCCAAACGGTGCATTTATCATGGCCGTATTTGTTCTTTTTCATGTTATTTTTCCCCTGATTTTTACAGTGTTTGTACTATAAACAGTCAGATACCAAATGCTGCTTGTGTTTGTGTCTATAGTGCAGTCTCCACATCCACGCAGCCTACAGTATTGCTATGAAACTGAACGTCCCCATGCTGCCTCTGACTGAACCAAATGCTGTGGGTCTCATCTTAGCTCATGGTCAGTTCAGAGTTTTCATACCAAGTTTTACTGGAAGTTATTTAATTGAATAAACTACATATTTTTTTGCCATCTGACCATTTCTGTGTATCTCATAAGGGAGTGTTGGTGATGCCATCTCAGTGATGAAGCCTGATGTGTATGTGTCTGATGATGGGGGGTACACCTGGATGAAGGCCCTCGATGGGCCCCATTACTATGCCATTTTGGACTCTGGAGGGCTGCTGGTTGCTGTGGAGCAAAGCCCCACTCAACCTATCAATGTGATCAAGTGAGTTACAGTCAGAGGAGGCGTTTGTATTTGCTGATGCTTGGAGTCTGTTTTTCTTTGTGATTTATATGTTATCTGAATTTAATTGAAATTGCATGCTATACAAATCCCTCTCACATGTTATTGCTTTACTTTAAAGTTTATTGGGGTTATGCTAATGTTTGGTTATGCTTCAATGTCCTGACAGATTTTCTACTGATGAAGGACAGTGCTGGGGTGCTTACACCTTCACCAAAGAGCCCATCTACTTTACTGGGCTGGCATCAGAGCCGGGAGCTCGATCCATGAATGTCAGTGTCTGGGGCTACAGAGACTCCCTGCTCAGCCAGTACTGGATCTCCATCACCATTGACTTCAGGGATCTTCTCACCAGAGACTGTGAGTGACATGAGAATATGTTTGATACAACAAACTGACGTTAATGCATTTGTGTAAATGTAAAGATGATTTGTCAATTTTCGGTAATCTGTTTGAGATTATTTGTAAACAGAGTGACTATTGATGTACATAGGTGACGACAAGGACTATGTGCAGTGGTTGGCCCACTCTGATGACATCAGTGACCCTAATGATGGCTGCATGCTGGGCTACAAAGAGAAGTTTCTGCGTCTCAGGAAGGACTCTGTTTGCTGGAACGGACGAGATTATCAGGTCAACACCCAGCCAACCCCGTGTCCGTGCACCCTGGATGACTTCCTGTGGTAAGACATTCCTTGTGTCCCAAATCCATACAACATACTAATTATATACAGCATATGCTACACTTATACCAAAATATCCTGCTTAGATAGAGGTACTGCTAACTGTTTGTGATAGCTTTTTATTAAAAGTAAAATTACTGGTGTAAAGGTCCTTTCTGTGAAGCTCCTTCAAATGTGATTAACTTCAAAATCAGAGATGGCAGTGTTAAAAAAAAAAAAAAAAAAAAAAAAAAATGGATTCACTTTAAAACATTAAATAGAGCAACTTGATGAAGAGTCCACATTGAACATGCCAAACTGGTATTGAATAGCAGTGTAAACGTTTCCTGGAGAGGATTTTCCCTTCAAGTAAAAGAGAACTGTGAAAGTACTGAGCCAAACGATTGTGCATTTACAGACACTACAGCAGGGGTCTTCAATGTTTTTTAAGCCAAGGACCCCTTAACTGAGAGAGAGACGGATCAGGGACCCCCTACTACATATATTGTATAAAATGAAGTTGCATATTAATCTGGTCCTACAATAACTTTTAGGGCAGCCTAAAGCATTTATAGATACCTGTTTTGCCTAGAATACTAAGCTATTTAAATAGCCTAACAATTGTTGGCATGATTTTATAAATCATGTTTTAATTTTTAACCCTAAAATGTGAAACAAATGTGGCACAGTGAATCCTTAGGATGAACTGTATCTGTGGATGGCAACCTTAGAGACTACATTACCTATTGGCCAGTAAGCCTACCGTCAGTGGGGATTTATATTTGCTAATATGTTGAAATCATGTTAAGACTTTTTAATTTTTGAAAACAACTTTCAAAAATTAACAATAATTTGGGGGCCCCCCAGGAGTGACTCTGAGGACCCCCTGGGGGTCCCGGACCCCCTGTTGAAGATCCCTGCACTAGAGTAAAAGTAGGTTATTTCTTCCACCCTTGCTTACCATCCTGGCATCTTCCGATCCTTTGCAGTGATTTTGGATACTACCGTCAAGAGAACAGCTCGGAGTGTGTGGAGCAGCCGGACCTGAAAGGCACAGTGCTCGAGTTCTGTCTGCACGGCAAAGAGGAGCAACTTCAGACCAGTGGGTAAGTGAATGTGTTGACCCTTTCCTTTGATCATCGATGTCACACAATTTGCTTGTTGATTGGCTTCAACTTCTCTGTAATTGTGTATTAATTATTAATATTAAAACCGATACTGTGTAAAACATATATTGTACAAGGCCAACACCACTGCCACATTTTATGGTAGAGAGAGTGACAGAGAAGTTCTCGGTGTTTGTCAGAGGATACAAGTGATGAGGAAGTAATTGTCATGCAGAAGTCAGTCAGAGATAGCAGATGGGGGTGAAAGTGAGTCTCATGTTTTCAATGAGGAAGAGTCAATGCTGCCCGTAAAAGCAAAGGACATTTTTGGTAAATCGTGTTTGCTGCACTGCACACAGGCTGACTTAATAATAGTAAATGAGTAATTGTTACACAGAAGGTTATGAAAATCCGGTTAAACCATTATGTGCAATAGGGAGGGTAGGCTGTTGCAGCATTACAGCTTAATTTATATGTATGTAATTGTGATCATGAATACAATTTCATAATAATATATAAGACTTTGTATGATAACTATGAACAGTTTTAAACTGATTCGCATTTGAACAAACCAAGTATACAGTTTTTTATTTATTTTTTATTTTTTTTAAGTCAGTTGCAAACCTCCAACTAACTGTCATAAACTCGTGATGTGCCTTTGGTCCACAGCTATAGGAAAATCCCTGGAGATAAATGTGAGGGAGGAAAGATGCCCGAGCGTAAAGAGATAGACCTCAGTAAGAGGTGTGTGAGTGACCTGGTGGGCCCTGAACTTCTGGTCAGTACCTCTGTCGCTTCTGGAAAATGTTATGAATATAGATGTATCCGTGCTGTATGTTTGCCTACAGTATATCCACTTTTACCTACTATTGTTGTCTGCTGTTGTTTTTTACAGATAGACAGTCGCTCCTCCAAGTCTGTACCCATTGTGATAACGGTCATCGTCATCATGCTGCTGATAATTGCAGCCGGAGTTGTCTTCATCAAGAAATATGTCTGTGGTGGCAGGTTAGTGTGTCTTTCCACAAATAGTCCAGTTCATAACCAAAACCCGTCTACAGGAGAAAATGTCCAGGTGTTGAATGTGTTTTCCAGATGATTTTAAGTACACTGACAGTATTTTGAATGTGTCCGACAGGTTCTTGGTTCACAGATACTCGGTGCTGCAGCAGCATATCGAGGAAAATGCTGTTGATGGGATGGACGACCCGCTGGAGACCAACCACACTCAAAATGGCAAGATAGAGTTTCACGACGACTCAGATGAGGTACAGTGGATACCTTTTCCTCACTCATACTTGGGCTAAGATAGACACATGGGTACCAGGTTTTTCTTCTAAGGGCGTTTTCACACATACCTCGTTTGGTCCGGACTTCCGGACTTTTTAGTTTGATCCGAACCAAAATTACAGGTGTGAAACCTCCCCCGGACCGCGGTCCAGATCAAAAGACCAAATTTTGGTCCGATAAAAAGAGGTGGTCTCGGTCCGGATCCAACTGAACCATGGTCCGGTTCGTTTATAGTGTGAAAGCATTTTTTGGATGGTTCGGACTTTCGGACCAAATACAAGAAGCTCTGGCAGGCTCTCCTTGTGTTACAAGACCGGGGAAGCTCCTTTTAAGGTGCTTAGTGAGAGAGAGTGACGGTGAATGCGCTCAGAGAAGAAAGCTGTCGGCTATCAGACAGTCCCTCCAGAAAAACGCGATTATGCAATCGCATAATTCAATGCATAATCAGCCAAAGTCCGCATATCCATGCGGGGGCCGCATTTTTTCAAATATGCCGCACTTCCGCCGCATAAATTGTCGATTTCTGCGCAAAATATGCGGTGCTTGCATGATTTCATAATCCCCGCATTTTCGTTGCAAAAAAGTCACATATATCTTAGCAGAAAGTTGAAAAAATGTTGCGTTTACTTCACACAAGAGCAGCCATTTTCCCCTGTTGCCATGGGAACGTTATGAAGTGACGTAATTACGCGACGTGAACATCATCGTAAAGCAGGGTGTTGGAGGTTGAATTTGACATATACTTTGTGTCTCTTAAGTTGGTATCCAATAAGTAACCTATCTTAATATCTGATGTCTACTCAAATCAAGTCTTTGTTGAAGTGCTCCTGCTGTCTATATTATTAACGATTTTTGAAAGTCTGTCTCTTTTGTATCTTTTATTTCCCTCTGTTTAGACTATTTTATTTTTACTTTAATATTATATTTTTTGTATATATTTTTGTATCTTATTTGTTTACTTATTGCAATGACTATATCTGTAAACCATTTTTGGAAAAAAAGCAAGGTGTTGGGGGAATCACTTTTTCATCAAACCGCAGTTTTTGCCACTTCCCGTAATTTCATCGCATAAAATTGCATAAATATCCCGCATATTCCATCGCATTTTTTAAGAAAACGTGCCGCATAATCAAGGATTTTTGCCCACAACAATCACAAAAGAACTCCGTGTTTTTCTGGAAGGACTGATCAGAGCAGAGAATACATCAGCAGTTTATTTGTTAAGTGGTAAATGTACAGCGTAGGTTTCAGTTTGTCTCTGAATAAATGCTCCAGAAAGAAAGTTCCCGTGTCTTGCTTCTCAACATCACAACAAAACAAAAAGGGCCGCGGCAGTAGAGGGTGAGCAGCAGTCAGTTGGAAAAACACAAAGAGAGGATACAAGAGGACGAGGAAGCCCTTCAACAAACCAATCAGTTATAAGTATCTGGAGATGTAGCTCACGTATGTGATGACGGCAGGACGTAGGTTTGTCACGTATAGATCTTTAGTGCGCTTGCAAAACTACAGTGTGAAACCACAACTTACCGGATCAAATGTATACAATGTAACAAAAACATGAACCTTGGTCCGGACCTTGGTTCGGACTTTCATGTGTGAAAACGCCCTAAGACTGGGCCATTGTTTAGCAGTGGAACAAATAGTATGTGGTGTATCTTCAAAGCTTGCTGCTTGCTTGATGTCATGTAGAAAAGTAGTTAGACACAGTAAACAACAAAACCATGGGGCGACCTCTAGCTCACCCATTAGAGTGTGCGCCCCACCAGGGCTGAGTCCTTGGCAGCGGCCATGGGTTTGAATCCAACCTGCGGCCTTTTGGTGCATGTCGTCCCGCCTCTCTCTCTCCCTTCTTGTCTTCAAGCTGTCCTGTCAATAAAGGCCATGAAAGCCCCAAAAATAATCTTTAAAAAATAAAGAACCAAACCAGACCCCAATAGTCTAAAACACACCTTGATGCTGAAGACAAATATCTTGAATTACTGTTGTTAACAACAACAGAGAATAATTGCTAAATCAACCCTAGAAACTGTGTTTTTTCTTGGGTTTATTGATGAAGAAAGAAAACCTTTGCATGTTAGGGCTTAATTTCTCAACCTATTAAACATTAAGGACACTACAGTGACGAAGCCATGATGTCCCGCAGTGCACTTCTAATGTACAGTCCCACCACCTGCTGTGATTGACGAATGTGTCCTATATAAGTAGTCAAGGTGTAGAAGGGATGACTGCAACATAATAGAATATGATACAATGATATCTGATATTAGCTGATATCCATTCTCTTAAAGCGTAACTCTCGCCAAAATGCAGACGGAATCACCGCTTTTAAAATTTACCGTATTTTCGTTTTTCGGTCAAATGGCCTTTTGAATGGGAGTGCTAGGGGCACTTTTATGCTAGCCTCAAAATAGCAATTTTTAAAACCCTAATAAGGCTCGACAACATTGAACTTTGCTCGAAGTATCACCAGGGGCTCTACACCTTAACGAAAGCATTGACAACATTGTTTGTGTACCCAGAGTTTACTAAAAAAGATTTTGAACAACTCACCGTAGCTCTTGTTGTTTCCGGCCGCTACCACCTCGGCAATCAAAACGAGTCAATATCCGAATGCGAATGAACAGACTCCATATGACGCTCCTTTTTCAACTACAAGTTCAATATTGTTTTTCAAGAACGACAAAACAAGAAATAATCTGTGCATTTATATGGAACTAAGCTTTAGGAGCTTTCCATTTTTACTCTCCTCCCTGTTATGTTGCATTCGGAAATCGATTGTTTTTGACTGACAAAATGGCTGCGGCCGGCAGTGTTGGGAAAGTTCACTTTCTACATGAACTAGTTCAAAGTTCAGTTCACAAATTTGAAAATGAACTAGTTCAGTTCATACTTCAAAATTTTAAACTAAGTTCACAGTTCCAAAAATGAACTACTGTAGTTCATAGTTCTTTTTTTCCATATGTTGCTGCGAGCTATTATTTTTCAAAATTATTGCCACAGCCCATATAGAACCACAGACCGCAATTATTTTATCAGTTTTAACACAGAAACTATGCTTCACATTTCATCTTCATATCCAATCAGTTCAATGTGCCATTTCAGGTTTGCTGTGGATGTGACTGAAGTGTGGATTTTCTTTTTGAAAGCTGGCAGGCAAAATTTGCACAGAAATGTAAGATTTTTCACATTTTCACGACCTTGTCATAAAACTGGTTTAAATGATCATACGACGCCTCCTTGCTGCTTCGTTGCCTCCATGCTGCTTTTGGTTTTGATCACGCATGCAGCGGTGCGACACTGGTGGCTGGTGTTGCCATATTGGGTGTTTTTTCCGCTACATCTTAAGGCCTGTTTACGGTGTGTTTTAGCCGGGTTTTCGCCTGGAAGGCTCTATAGAAATCTGGCACCCTATTGAACGAAGTTAAACTGAGAGAGCGTGCCGTTCACAGACACCAGAATGAACGAGTTCACAGTAACGTTCATCAGGCAGTAATAAAGTACGTTCAGTTCACGTTCGCCCAAAATATGAACGCGTTCAGGCACAACACTGGCTGCTGGAAACAACAAGAGCTACGATGCGTTGTTCAAAGCCTTTTTTAGTAAACTCTGGGTACACAAACAACGTTGTCAATAGTTTCGTTAAGGTGTAGAGCCCCTGGTGATACTTCGAGCAAAGTTTAATGTTGTGTCGAGCCTTCTTAGTGTTTTAAAAATAGCTATTTTGAGGCTAGCATAAAAGTGCCCCTAGCACTCCCATTCAAAAGGCCATTTGACCGAAAATACGGTAAATCTTAAAAGTGGCGATTCCGTCCTAAATATGCTTTTAAACGAAAGTTTGACTTGGGTACATTCACAAAAAGGTTGCATTTTGGCGAGAGTTACGCTTTAATGTGACCAATGGTTACAGTGGAAAAACCTTTCAGTCCCCTCTGGTGGACAAAGTAATTACACTGTTTCTAAATAACCTAACACATCTTCTGACATTTCTGTACTGCAATTTGTGGTTATTTAGCAGTCGACATATCCACTGATACCAAAATAGCTCTGATAAGCTAACGTAGCTGATACATCGCCCTGGACATCAGTCAGAATCAAGACTCCTGGAGGGGGGAAACGTCCTACATTGCAGCTTTACACTCCAAATTTCTGTCTCATATAACTTTTCAACAAAAGTGAAACTGTTTGAATACAACAGTAATCGTCCAATGTAAGGGTGAGTCAGGGCATTGTAGCTTATATCAGAGCATGGTTTTATGTTGTTGCCACCTGAGTAACCGAGTTAGGCACATCAGTAAACCTAACAGAATGGTTTCTTGTTTGCTCACCTGTGTTGGTTCTGGCTTTATTTCTATTTTCTTGTCTTTACACAGGACCTGCTCGAATAGCACAACCTGTCGTGCAACTGAGCAGCAGGTTTCCAGTTCACCCTGTGGCCGGCCGCTGCTCCTTTTAACTCTTTTGTCTCCAGCTCCTTCTTCCTTTCACCTTCTAGTATGAGGTTTGGCCTCCGCTACCAAAAGAAGAGTCTGCATCACTCTGCTGTCATCTATGAAGTATAATGAATGTACGGAGGCTTCCTGTGACTAATGCCACAGTTGAAGAGGAGGTAGGAGGGGTTGTAGTGTTGTGCTTCAGTTATTAATTATGTTGATTGAGTTTGAATCTCCAACTTATTTAATTTAGGAAACAAAGTACTGATGCAGTCATTTGAACTGCTGACAGAGGCAGAGTAATGGGTTCTGAAGCCAAGCTAGTTGTATAAATCCACCACCATTGCATTACGGGTCCTGCCTCTCCCATCACCTGGGGGTGAAATACTTCTCACTTCTGTTGAAGATCTGTGTCCTTTTTTTTTCATGCACTTGTACATAAACCTGTTTTTCTTTGTCATTTTTTGACGTGGTATCAATTTGGTTGGTGTTGATAAAGATTGCTGTTGGTAGCTGGTTTCTAACTCTCCCAAACCACTTCCCTACTTTTTAACAAAATATTTGTTGGTCAAAATGTGTGCCCCAGACGGCCAAGAGAATGTAAATGTGAGGTTTTCAGCCTCCTGATTTGTGAAATCCCCTGTTGTAAATATTTGGAATACAATCCAGAATACTTTGACTCTGTGGCATTTAGAACCACGGTTGAAGTAATAAGACGTAAGTGTCCATATACATTAGTTTTGATAGCAATAACAATATTTAGATTCATTATGTTGTCAATGCAAGTTAAGTAATCCTATTGGCACAACATCTCACATGTATCCAGTTTCTCTGTTTTATGGATGGAAATGTCATTGCGTGAAACATTTTACGCATCAATGTATAAGGTGGTAAAGTGTGTCTGTTTCAAGACAGGATTTGTTCCAAAATGTAGGTCTGCAGTTTTAACTGCCTAAAGCACAATGTCCTTTGTAAGCTTAGAGTTTGTAGTTCTACATTTTTCCTAAATGTGACCTAAAGATTAACGTGATAAGACTGTAATAATCACTGTAGTCTAATACAAGTTGTGTTTATAACCATTTGAGCAGTTTTTGTACTAATGAACTTTTAAACTTGTGTAACAAATTGTGGTTTGAAGATGTTCTGAAATAATAATAATAATGGTTTAATAGTAAATATCTACAGATATTTTTACATCAAATTCAGATAACTGAGTACATTGATGTGATTTGGCGATAGAAGCATAGAAGCAATAAGTAAAAACAATTGAATCATGTAACTGTAGCATAATTAACACTGAAGCCTATTAGAGTTAACCGACACGGTTGTTGGGCTGTTTTTGGTTTTTGAAAGGATCTCATTTCACAGTGAACTGCTGTTATTTCTCTTTAATCATCTTGATACTGCTGTTAACTGTTTGAAGTTAAACTGGATTGGCCAAAGCCTCTCAACAGATCTGTCCGCTCTATCATGCTGTCTTACCAGGTTTTTTTCCCCCTCTTTTAAGCATTTGTTGCACAATTATTTCTGTCTTGTGTTAAATACATTGCTTTCATACAGGTTTTTATTTATTCGTGATTTGCAGGTTCAGAGTGCAGTAAATTGGATGTGGTTATGTAAGTGCCTGGTGTGAGGATATGATGCGAGGCTCTCCCAATGTGTGGCCAGCATCTATGTACTGATTATTTATACCAGCTGATGTGTAACCAGTTCCATCCAGTATGTCAGTGACACCCCGAAGTTGCACTTGTTGCCTAAGCTGAATCCTTGAGCAGTGACAGACGTGTGTTTCATACGAGCTCCCATTGAACTGCCCCCCCCCCAATCGACAGAGCTTTGAAAAGAAAATAGCCTACAATAACTTGGTTATTCTCTCTTTCATGACTTGGCATGATATATCATTTTGAGTGAAACTATGAAAAAGTGGATACAGGGTTATTATGTAGCAGCTATACACTGGAAGACACGTCGCAATTTCTTTTATGATGGTTTATTGCATTAAGTGAAGGTAACACATTTTTCTTACAGTTTAAAACTGCTGTAAAAATGAATAAATTGTGATGGTTCTGTAAATATACAAGGTTACATCTTTGTATCTGCTATGTTTCTAATGTATATTTCAGACAATTTTCTTTGGGTTTGCAAATAAATTAATGTTCCTCTATTTTTGTCACCCGATTCATATTTTACAGCACTGTAAAAAGTTTTTACAAAAGGGATCAGTTACCAAAACACATTATGGTTGTAGGATCGCTGCTGCAAGCAGGTTGAGATACTATTTAACTAAAGTTTCATTTGTGTCAGTAATAATCTGTTCAGAAAGTCACGGTGTTATAACAACCTGAACATCACACAGGGTTAGCCAACAGTTCAACACAGGAAGTCTTCAGATTCTATACAAAAAGTTGCCCTCTGCATCAAAGAAGTCATTACCAACTTGCACAACAGGGTGAGGCTTTTCCATTTCCATAAACTCTTCAAGTTCTTCGTCTGTCAACAGCCGTCCATCCCAGCTCTCCTCGTCCTCTTTTTCCTCCTCTGTAGGATTTGTGTTATAAGTGCGGTCCTCTTCTTTTGACCTTGTCACATGGACATCTGTACTAATACCAGCTCTGAAGTGTGTGGGCAGAAGAGTAACGGGGGCAGAACTCTGAGCCAGTAATCCAGAGCCTTCCTCTCGAAGCATCAAAGTCTTGTCAGCCACAGGCACCACTGTACCTTCACTACTTCCAGATAGGAGTATGGCTGGGGTGTGGTTACCAGGCAGCTTCAGCTGGGCCTCCCTTGTCCCAACACCTGCAGGCAGCACCCGCTGACCCTGTCCAGCCATTACTTTAGCATCCTGCTGGACTTTTCTATCAGGAGCGGGGACAAACTTGCTCCTGAGGACTCTTAGGATGACATCAGGGGTGACCGAGTAGCCCTCAGCCAGACGATCTACTGTCCACTCATCTGGCTGCTCTTGCTTCAGATATCTGAAAGTAACAATTTAAGCCTCAATTATGCAATTATCTTGAAGACAGGAAAAGCTATTTCATGGGTGAGTGGTTAAATTGAGATAACAAAGCTAATTGAGATAACAAAGCTATTTACCTGATCTGCTTAATAGCATCCCAGGTAAGCTTCCTCTGTGGAGCTCCTGGTGTAGTCATCTGCCTTCTCAGTATATGATATTTCACATTCTTCTGCCCCTTTCTTGCCTCACTGAAAAACATGGAAGGTGGCTTATTTTTACATAGATGGTAAAGACAGCACACACAAAGCATTGTACATAATTGTATACACTAGAATAATGTTGACTCTTACTCAACCAAGGCCTGGAGCTTATCTTCTACCTCCTCTGCATCCTTCAGTCCAAGTTCATCATCAGGCATTTCATCGCTGTATCTTGGAGCACTGTTTGATACTCTGTCTCTGTGCACATGGCTCTGTCCCATCCGTGCATTGCTGGCTCCTCTGCTCGCAAATCGACAGCTGTTAATAGAAACTGAGGGCATCAATGACAGATCACCAAGCCTGGAGAGGAGGGAGAGGACTTGCAGAGATCGGGCCATGCTCACAGACAGTGTGCCCTCTCTTTTTGAGCCTATATCATGAACTTCTTTTGCCAAAGAGGAAGTTCACACACAGTCAGACACAAGTTACCGGGCATTGACGCACGTGCAATAGTCAAACTGTTTACTGACAGACCTTGTTCAGACCCTGCTTGTTATGCTCACTAAGCCTAACTCAATTTCTGAAACTCGTGGATGTACTTCCGCAAACATGACTCATAGACGGTGCGGTTTTCCTAGGATGGCGAAGGCATGTCCCGCATCCATGTCACTCCCTGTATGTTTCTTCCGGTAATGTTAAGTAATTCCCCCTTTTTTGTTTGTTTTTTTTTGTTATTTTTTGCTTACATAATTCTTTCTTGTACATTGACAACATTTGTATTGTATCTACTCATGTGTATTCTATTTCCCCTAAATTCTAGCTTATGATGACTTCACCCATAAATTTAATTTCCATCCTCCCAGAAAATAATTTGATATTGTAACCAGAGCTATACCCCATGGGATCATCACCCTACTTAGAGATGAGACAGAATTGGATCAATTTAATATATCTCTCTCCAGCAGTGTTTCAATAAATGGTCTATCTTTTCTAGACCGAAAAGTCAACAACAAAGTAATAAAAAACCTTTATGTGCAAAATCTATCCCTGCCTCCAGATACAAATGGTCCCCCTTATATGAAAATATTAACTGGAATAGAGCATGGAGCAACCCACATACATTTTTAATTACAAACAAAGTAAAAGAAATATCATTTAAAATTCTTCACCATTTTTACCCCTGTAACAAGATTGTCTCTAAATTTATCCCTAATGTAGACAAAAAATGCAGCTTTTGCTTTATGGAAACGATAGACCATTTATTCTATAGCTGTTCACATAGCTCTTCTCTGTGGAATGATATACAATGTTTCATTAATGGACAATTTGGCTCAAACATACATTTATCTAATTTTGATATCTTCTTTTACTTTTCTGACTCAAACTCCTCTGTACAATATTTAGTCAACTTAATAATTTTGCTTGGAAAATTCTTTATTCATAAATCAAAATTTATGAAAAATAAACCTCTTTTCAGTGTTTTTAAACTTGACTTAAAAATTATATAGATTGTATTTCTAGATTAGAGGGTAAATCAGCATAAAAATGTATGCAATGCTTATCTGATTTAACTTTATAATTAATGTAACTGATATTTATTGTCTGATATTTACTTTTGTTGTTTATAATTTTTTTACTGACTACTTGTTATATGATATTTATTTCAACTGTCTATCTATTGATTGATAGGTATTATTATTTTTTATTTTTTTTATTCTTTCTTTCTTATCTGTTTTTTATTCTTCATGAAAACATGTTCTGTAACGAAATGAGTTGTGTACTACAAGTTCAATCTCTTTGTTTTGACAAATTGTAACCAAAATATTCTGCAATAAAAATAAATAAATAAAAAATAAAATAAAAGAAGGCATGTCCCGCTATACTCTGCCTCTGACTGACTTACCCTGAAAATGTTAACCCTAAACCCAGAGTGATAGAGAAAGACACCAACCCAACCAAAGCAGGCAACGAGTACTAGCCAATCAGTGGGAGAGTAGGGTGGGTCATGCCTTCGCCATCCTAGGAAAATGTTTGGCGTGCGATCCAAGTTACTGTCATGGATGTATACTGCCCACTATCGGTATGGAGGTGCAGTTCTTTGCTAAGTGGACCTGAACGGAACAAAGAGGCGCAATAAGTATCGCCCATTACATGATTTAACGGCTACTTGTGTCATTTAATTTCCAAATAATGCCAGAAATAGACCTATAGAAGGAATAACGTATCCCAAGGGAGCTGTCATATAAAAAATATATACCAAAATGGCGACATCTGCCGGGCGCCAAGGGCTGTGCACCATTCTAAACCGTATTATGCAACCTACTCTTGTCCCTGTGTCACGCAGCTGCGCACCTCCTCAAAGGCGCCGTTGTTTCATTTGCGCCATTTTGTCCGCTCACTTTGTTGATTGGGCTTTAGCGAGCTGTACTAGAGCCAATCAGAGGGAAACCGGACAGCGAAGATACGGTAAGGAAGACCCGATTGAAGGCATTGGTAGTTGTCAGCACGGATTGGTTTGCCATGGACCAACCAAATTACTAACCCAGCTAAATGCAAAAAAAGTCGAATGGCAGTTTGATTTCGACCGCTGCGTCCCAGGCTGCAGAAACCCCTTTGTTGTTGGCTCTTGTGAAGAAACATGATTTCTGGTGGTCGACACGCCTTAGCCAACATTAGCAAAAATATCAAATCTCAAACAAAGGGGTGGTTGATAACGCCAACGTATTCCTATCAGTAAAAGCTGCCTAGCAAATTATCACCAGCTAAGTTAACGTTAATGTCATAATAAACAATCCACCTAAAGACAAACGTTAGCTATTTACCTGTTAACTAACCTCCCTTAACGGTATATGCTTTCTAGCATTTGTCACGCTTTTTAGCTAGCTAGCTATCTGACGCTAGCCTTGTTAGCTCCCACGACAATATCCTCTTTGAAACCTTCCCTGTAGAAAACACACGGTTAAAGCGAGCAAGAAGCTGGCTTAGTCACCCAGTGCAGGTTTCATATATCACCTCTACATTTCAGACAACATTTGACATATAGCTAGCTAATGACATACGTTTTCCTGATGAGTTAAGATGAAGGGCCGCTGGCAGCTAACGTTAGATATCAGTTGGAAATACATTGTGCTTTTTTAATGAATGATTCAGAAGGTTGAGGGCTAATACACTTTAAAAAACACATGGCTAACAATTATATATATCTCTAATAATCTGTGTCTTTCTTTTGTCTCTAGAGAGGGTTGTGACAATAAGCTATGGAGCAGTACACAACTGCCACCACTACTACTGGGGAGCAGATAGTTGTGCAGACTTCCAATGGACAGATCCAACAGCAGGTAAGCTCAGGATTTACTCTAAATTTTGGTTTTGAGGTAGAAAAAAGTCTGGCATGCATAGGCATACCATCAACAATTAAACCCTCTGCTATAAGATCACAGGTAACATTTACCCAGAATCAAAGCGCTCCAGTGGAATCCAGATCCAATATTTTTCCTGATAATTACTTGTCTGAGACTGTATTGTCCTGTATTATCCTGCCTTGCCTGCAGACACAGGGCACAGTGACGGCTGTGCAGTTGCAAACAGAAGCGCCAGTGGTGACGGCCTCAGGCCAGCAGGTGCAGACACTCCAGGTAGTGGTGTCACCGCCGCCGCCCTGTGTCAGAGTCACGACAGTGTTACAGCCTTCGAGTTTGCATGCCACAACCAGGGCTGTTTTTCATGACCCAGCTGTGTGCTGTTTGGTTCATCCTCCCTCCCCAGCATGTCTTACAGCTTCCTGAACTGCATGTTCCTCAGCACAGTGTAATGTGTGTCAGCCTCAGGTTTCCGCCTGTGTTCTAATGACTACTGTTTGTCTTGCTTGTAAAAGCAAATTACGCAAGTTAGACATTGTTCTTCCCAATGTGGATGAAAGCGATTTGGAAAAAAAAATTCATTCATAGTCATTACTGGCTGTCCCGTCTCATCATCTAGCTATATTTTTGTTATTGCTACTAGTTGCGAAATGGCAGTGGATTCCTTGCCTCTGGTATTTCTGCCTATGGTACAACTGCTGCCACATGCTTTCAGTTGTCCATTGTGGTCACTCACTTAATTAATTATTGGATGCCAATTGGACCATCTGTATTTGTCAAGTTGCATATGTGAATGCCAATTATCTTGATGTTGTCATCTTGTCTAATCCTGTGCTTTTAAGAAAATCAAGTCAAACTGAACTTCATGTAACCTTTTAGTTCAGCAGCAGTATACAAAACCACTGAATATGGAGATTTTCTATTTTGCAATTGAAGCCTAACTTCATGAACCTAAATGTTGGGAATATACTGTACATATAGGCTACAGTTTGGGCTTACTATGGAACTGGATGGTTTCATGTTTGTATATCCCAAAACAGAAATTACTCAAATCATCAAAGTTTTTTATCCATGACGTGGTATCCTGGATGTTCCTGATTTTACATAATTAGCTTGCAGTCTTGTGAGTGACACGTAAGTGATGTTGAGATAACACACACTGCCAGTGGTGCTGTAACAGCTTTCTGTATCTCTCTGTAGGTCCAGGGACAGCCTCTGATGGTCCAGGTGAGTGGTGGGCAGCTCATCACATCATCAGGGCAACCCATAATGGTGCAGGCCATGTCGGGGGGTCAGGGTCAAACCATTATGCAGGTCCCTGTATCTGGAGCGCAGGGGTTACAGCAGGTAAGAGATGAGCCTCTGTTACTAGATTAAGAATCAAATTGTACAACATTATCTTGTACATGTCACTGTTGACAAATGCTTCTCTACAAGGTTGTCTAATTTAAAGTGGCAAAAAAAAGTTCCAATGCCATTTTGTCCGTCCCGATAATGATTCTGATACCAGATTGTCCATAATGAACTTGTGATTAATCAAAAATTAATCTCACACTTTTTTTCTGTTCTAAATGCACTTTAAAATGGATATTTATCAAAATGTTAAAGCTCTTATTAACATGGGAGCGGACAATTATGCTTGCTTTTTCATTTCGCACTTTTACGATTCGATTCCAATTCACAAGGTCCCAATTTAATTTTCCATTTGATATCAGTTAGGTTATGGAAATTTTAGTTAAAATACCAATTTTTCCTGGATATTAAAAACTCTTCAAATATTTTCTATAATGCACCAGGTTAAGGTTTACATTAAGAATTGACCTCCCCCCCTCACCCCAAAAGAAAAAAACAAATGTTGTGAGTTATACATCTATGGTGAAAACGTGTATATATTACAAGATTAATCTTGGGATTTTATTAATCAATATCAGATCACTCAAAGATTTAAAAAAAACGATTTTAATTGGAGGATCAGTTATTTTAACCCAGCTCTACTTGTTAACGTTAACTAAACATCCAATTTTTTTAAGCAGCTCAACACAAAACAATGGACCTTGTGCGTTACAGCAACAGACATACTGTACAAGTACATTGGTCAGCTAACTGTAACAATGTAATTGTGTTAAACCTCACATGTGGGAAAATAAAGGCTCACCAAAACACCCCCTTCTACCAAATGGGATCAAAACAGGGTGACACAAAAAATAAAGTAAAACAAACAATAAAAAAAGTGTGAGAGAAACTGATGGCTCATTAGTTGCCTGGCCGCTGCATGTTGCAATCTCTCCCCTATCTTCATAACAGTCGAAGCATGCGTCTGAATTTCCCACTGTGGGTCAAAATAATGTGCTGTGACCCCGAGGTAACTCAGCGGTGCCGAGTTGCTTCCTGATTTCCGAAACTACAGAGCGGCCCGGGGCCAAAATCATTAATCACGTGCCAAAAAATGTGTGCCGTGAATTTTCTGTTACTGTTATCGGTATCGGAACAACACTAATGTAAATGAGACAAGACTGGCATGTTCCTGAATCTGTGTGTGGTACCATGTGTAGATCCAGCTGGTGCAGCCGGGTCAGATACAGCTGCAGGGCGGTCAGACTCTCCAGCTCCAGGGCCAGCAGGGTCAGCCCCAACAGATAATCATCCAGCAGCCCCAGACAGCCATCACTGCTGGACAGAACCAGGTGTTAAATTGTGATCAGTTCATTGGCACATCCATTTACTCAAATTATTATTAATGTTTACTGAGTGTCTTCTCTCCTTACTTGTGGCCCCACAGGGGCAGCAGATCAGCGTGCAGGGCCAACAGGTGGCACAGACAGCTGACGGACAGACTATTGTATACCAGCCCGTCAATGCAGATGGTACCATCCTGCAGCAGGGTAAACTAAATTGTTTACCTATCTTTTCTGTTTGCTTCCTTGCTTTGTAGATTTTATAAATGTGAGCACTGTTGAGTTGTCATTTTGAACTGTGATGATAATCTGTTTACAGGAATGATCACAATTCCAGCTGCCAGCCTGGCAGGTGCCCAGATTGTACAGGCAGGGGGTGCCAACACCAACACTACTAACAGCGGCCAAGGCACTGTGACCGTGACCCTGCCCGTCTCCGGCAACATGGTCAATGCAGGTGGAATGGTCATGGTAAGACCCTGTACAGAGGTATCGAGCATCTTATTACCTTTCTTTTTTTTTTTCTTTTTTTTTATCTAGACTCACACGGTGTGGTTGAGGTCACTTAAAGCAACATTGCTTAACATTGGGATTGCTTGCGATTTGGCGCCCCTGCAGTTTCTGAGTGTAATTCACTTAATACACAGCTGACATAAATATGGACAGCTAGGGCAGGACGATATGACGATATACATCGTCAAAATTATTTAAAAATGGCTATCATATAAATGTTTTTAAATCCTAAAATTGTATTGCAATGTCCAGAAAAAACTAAATCGTGGAATTTATTGTTATCAAGATATAAGATTCCCTAAATTGGGATAGAATATTTTGGCTCTTATCTTTGCCTCTGCCATGATGTGCATAGAGGCTGCTAAATCCAGTTCCGTTCTGGCTCCGGCGCCACTCTAAGCTCCAGCGGTCCAAAGCTCCAGTACTAGCTGTGTAAACATCAACACTCCCCCGGCGCTCTGAGCTCTCAGTCATGGCAAGCAAGGTGAACTGAGCCAACTAGCTGACGGCAGCTACGTTAGCAGCAGTTAGCATTACTTTAGCAACAAGTAGGCCAAAGCTTTCTGTTCATCAGGAAACATTGTAAATCACGGAGAGTCAAGGCAAGCAGGGAAAAAACAGAAAACATTTTCCTTATAAAATATGATCCAGTTTCACTAAAACCAGTGTTGACATAAGTGTCAAAAAAAGCTTTATGCACTTCTCCCCGGAGATTGTACCTACTCACCAAAGTAACATTAGGGTTTGGTACCGTTTGGATTTTTACGATTCCGATGCCGAACTGGTACTTTTAAAACGATTCCGATTCCTAAACCGATTCTTGAAAAACTGAAAAATGACAGCAAAGAGAGGCTCTTTTATGGAGTTTTTATTTAATTGAAAATTATTTAAATTTAAAATATATTAACGTTTTTAAGTACTTAAAGATATAATAAGTAAACCTAAGTCACCTAACACATAACTACCATAATTTAACAAATAACAGTAACACTATTAACAAGTAACAACAAAATAAATGTTGAGTTGGTATGCCAACCAGCTTCAAACTTTAGCAGTTCTTTTGCAGAAAAATTACCATATTTGCCTTCTCTGGCAAGATACGACACCTCTCCTGACTTATGGCATGTCCTGCACAGGAGAAAACTATCTCACATGGTGTCCAATCCAAGAGGCCTGTACACACAGGTATGAGTTTGAAAGGGCAGACAATTTGGGGAGGCTGTCCTGCTTCCCCCACCACCAGGCTACAGAGTCGGCAGAGCAAGCTTAATATGTTTACACGTGCAGTGAATGGTTAATATGCTTTTATGTCCGTTTTGGTGAGCCCAGAGGGGAAATATGGCATTTTAAAAGTAGCCTACATTTGCGATAGCTATCTAACGGTAGACTACAGAGAAAGTGTGATATTTTTGTACAAAAAGCAGTCTATCAGCAGTGATTGTAGAGTGCATGTCGGAGAATAGCGCGGACATGCGCTTCACACCGCGAGCGGGCACGTACGCCACTCGGCAGAAAAGGGAGAAAGGAAAAAAAAAAAAGTGTCTGTCGCTGTCCGGAGCGACAGAGGGAAAATATTTCAGTCGGAACTGAAATTTGTGTCCTATTCTGGTCCGAATACTACCGTTTGCGTAGGAACCGGTTCCATAGTGGAACTGGGTTTCGGCACCCAACCCTAAGTAACATAGTGCGAGAACAAGCGATCCGGGCTCAGAGTGGGAATTACAGAGGAACCATTCTCCCTATTACAAGTCAGTGTAGCATCAAAGTGATTGTGAACTGTTATTTTAAGGTAAAGTAGTTGTGCAATGTTGCTTTGAGAGCACCAAATTCAGTGTTTCAATCGATAATTTTTGTGCGAATCATAACTACCTTTTTTATCCATTGCGAAACTAGAAATGTGGTGTAGTAATGTATTTTTATTTTAGTGGAATCATATTGTGACGATAATGAAATACATTAATTATTTGCTGGTACTTAATTCTGTTGTCTGAATCAATTTGATTGAAAAGCTTATGAAATTAACATGTAAATATAACTGTAAAAGGAAAAATATTTTGTTTAGTTTTTTGTTCAGTTTCTTAAACCATGCCATTAAATTCAGTGAATATTACTGTTAATTTAAAGCCCCTAACACTCATTGTCCACCCACATAGGTATTTTCACTTATTTTGCCTGAAATGGATGGGCGTTTACAGACTGTTTGATTGACATCTCCCTCACCTCTGCTGCACTTGTTAGGGCGGGACAACTCGCACCTTTTTATGATTCTTATTAGTTCAGGATATTTAGTGACCTCATGCAATTCCCAGCATAACTCCACCCAGTGTCAGCCTGTAGAAAAGGTCTATAACTAAGGAATGACTGAAAGCGCCTGTATTTGCACAGTAACTACTTGTTTGTGTCAGCATGCCGATATACATGTGTGCTTTCCACGCCAGAGGCTCAAAACACTGTGTCCTGTTTGTGTCTCTCCCTCTATCAGATGGTGCCTGGAGGTGGCGCAGTTCCCACAATGCAGCGTATTCCCCTGCCAGGGGCTGAGATGCTCGAGGAGGAACCTCTGTATGTCAACGCCAAACAGTACCACCGCATCCTGAAGCGTAGACAGGCCCGGGCCAAGCTGGAGGCTGAGGGCAAGATCCCCAAGGAAAGGAGGGTAAGACGACAGCGCTAATTATCTTACACCACACAAACATTGAAGTTCTCTTTCTCACTACCTGCTAAATGCAAGTGTACATGTTTTAAGCTCTTGTTCCTTTCTTCACCAGCTACTTGTTTATTTTGTCTATCTACCATGTCATACTGGGCTCATTCTGGATATCATCTTGTGCTGTAAAAATGGCCGTCCATGATTTTATTTTGGGGTTTTGGTGAGAGCCAAAACGAAGAGTGGACAGCTGCATGAAGCTGGGATTGACTCTAGCCCCCTGCGACCCTGTAAAGGAGAAGGGGGTTATAGATAATGGCAATAAAAAAATCATTTCACTGGGGCCCCTGTGCGCCCCATGTACTAAGGCTCAGTCCTTACTGCAGCGGCCTGGGATCGAGTCCAACCCGCTTCCCTTTCCTGCATGTCATTCCCCACTCTCTCTCCCCTTTCCTGTCTTCACCTGTCCTATTAAATAAAGGCCAAAAATGCACAAAAAAACAAAACAGGCACAATGTAATTACAATGTCAAACTGGTCATGACCCAATACTATACATACACTTTCACTCTAGCAGAAATACCTACACGAGTCTCGCCACCGTCACGCTATGCAGCGCAAGCGAGGAGATGGTGGACGTTTCTTTTCACCTAAGGACAAGGAGGAAATGGCTTTGGCTCTGGCACAGGTAAGAAGCTGTGTGCAAAAAATAAAACCTCAGCACTCTGTAATGAAAAATATATACCGGTACTGACTCAAGCCTGTAAATGTTTATAAATTGTCAGCTAAGCAGATTTTTTAAATTTTTTTTATTTGTATCGAATATAGTTGTCACTTTTTTTTCAATAGGTGATTTCTCATTTTGGAATGAAACCCATCATAATTTATTATGGTGATCTCACTGATGCTTCCTCTTCTTCCAGCAACAGCAGGAGGTAGCCCAGGCAGCGGCAGATGAGACGGTGGCTCAGATGATCCGAGTCTCATAGCACTTCTGTCTGTGAACTCTACCCCGAGACTCTTCACTCAAGCTAACCTGATCTGCCGCGCCTTCTCCTCTGACTTTTACTCCCTCCTGCCCTGCCGTCATAAAGTACACCAAACCACAGCACCGCAACTGGGTTTCTTCTATTATCTCTCCTCTCCTATACTGGTCTTCCAGGGAGCTGACCATGTGGATGCTGAGTCTGTGGACTTTACTGGTCTTCTCTGGAATGGAGGATGCTTATACCCTCAGCTTATCTGGTTAAGCGTTGGCGACCAGCTTTTAATTTTCACAATTATTTGTTTAGACAATAATGAAGCATGGTGTTATGGGTTACCAGGACTAGTCACTCAGAGCAAATATCAGCTGTGAAGCCATGTCAGACCCTGGTCTGTTAAAAAGATGAGAATGTGTCACCAGTGGATACTTGTTGCTTTAAAAATGTTTTGTAAATGGTACAGATTTTTTTTCAGAGACACTCATGACGCATTGGTGTCATATCTTTTATGTGATGCCCTGTATTTTGACATTTCATTTTTTTTCAACCCATGTACTGTGGGGGATGGACTCAGCTTCATAAGTCCAACCTGTGTCCACTGAGCAAAAACTGAAATGTGTACTGTAGCTAATGTGAAGATATTGTACAGAAATTCTTTTCTTCCCCAGTGTGTATTGGATGTACTTATTAATTTGCCCAATTCTGTGGATGCGTTTTATACAATTTTGTGTTTACACATAGTGTTTGTAGGCAAAAAATGACTGTTTCATCACATTACAAATTCTATCCATGTAGTTAATTCTTCATTGGTCAGTCCAACGAAGTGTTCTGTTTTTTTCAATGTAGATAGTAGATTTTTTTTTTTTTTTTACCCATCAGATGCAGTTCTGCAATGTTATTTTATTATTTTTTTTATAATGGGAAAAAGATTGGACATTCATGAAACCTATGTCAATTAAATTTTATTAAGTGACTCAAGGTTGTTGTTAGTCTTTTCATCATTCATTCAAGATATCTCATTAGTCCTAGCCATTGGGAATTGTACTTAATTCTTTATATGCTTTTGAGTAGTTTAATCAATAACAATGTATCATATTTTCTAAATTGATCATATAGTTTGTATGTAAAATCTTAAAGTACCTATTAACTATAGCTGTCAGTAATTTAAAAAAAAAAAAGTTTACCCTTGAAATATAGTGGGATAGAAGTATGAAGTAGCATCAAATGGAAATGAATGAGTAACTTAAAAGTACTTCAAAATGGTTGTTAGGTACAGTACTGTTACAGTTTCACATTTATTTATTTTTATTTATTTTCGATATGTAACGACAATAGTATGGTCTTTACCCTAAACCCAGGTTAAACACTGTCCCGAACAAGCTCTGCCAATCAGACACTGCAGATTATAGACGTTGGACCACGGTCAGCCAATCATAGCGAAGGAGGCGGGACTTGTACGCAGTCTACCAGGGCCATTGATAGGCTACAGCTACAGAACAGAATAGAACATTCAGGTTCACCGCTACTTTCTTCGACTGACAAGTAGTAACGAGTTAATTTAATGTAATGTAATGAGCCTAAGCTAGCGCTACTCCTGATTTGAGAAACGAGCTTCAGCCGTTACTTCTCCGTATTCCTCCGCACCGGCGCTGACTGAATGATCACCGCCTACACGCTGCCTACTTGTTCAGGTGACAGCTCCATCAACCCCCCCCCCCCCTTCGAAATGTTGCTGTCTGTGGATGACAGCAGACCTGGAGGACCGAAACAAGTGTCGGTGCCGCTCTTTTAACAAAGAAGTGAAGCTAGAGAAGAGCTTAGTTTCTCTTAAAGTAGCTAGCTAGTGTATTTATTGCTCCGCGCCGAGGTCTAGTGGAAGTGCTTCAGCGACGGTTCGGTCATTTTAAGCCACGAAGCATAAGGAGGAAGACGACGGACAAAGCTAACTTAACGCTAACGTTAGTCTGAACTCAATTCAGAACCCGGCGGCTTTTTTTTCTCCAGTAACAGCCTCAACATCTCCTGGATGCAATGACCGACTCGGTTGGGGACAGCAAGGCGGAGGTGAAACAAGCCACGAAATATGTCAAAGAGACCGAAAACGTTGCGGAAAAATATTCAGCGTTGACTGTCAGCAAGAACAGCAGTGATGTGAATATGAACGTTGGGGAAATGCCTTCCGCAGCGTTCACCGCAGTCCCTACTCTGAAATCTGTCAAGAAGGTAAGAACCGTGATGCTCGCCATCACTCACTGCCACAGGGCAAAGAGACTGCGTGTACTGTAGGCAGGCACGTGTGAGGACGGTTTGGTACGCATTGTACTGCAGTGATGTACTACTGCACAGCAAGGCCAATACATGTAGCCTACTGCGTGTGAATTTATCAAGTATTTATAAGAGACAGCAGGGAGGTTAATGGAGCTCCGATGCGTTGTTGCGTGATGCTGCAGTGTCACTGAGGGAGCCCTCCATCCCACGCCAAGCTGCGAAGTGAAAAATAAAATGTACCATTTATACGAGAAATTCGACTAAAGCATCTGAGAAGTAAATGCCACAAAGAAAAGCTTTGCTTCACGGTTTTAAATGTGGTATTTGTCTAAACACTGCTTTTAGAATGCTATTTTTTTAATGAGGTTACAACCTATCATTTCAAATGAGCTTTCATCTAGACTGGATTATTGTTGAAAATCTGCCTTCATTGAGCCCTCCTGTTTGTTTAAATCACAATGTCTACACCATGCCAACTTCCTGTAGGCAGGAAACAGCTAAAAGCCAAGTTGAGCTCTTAAATCTCCGATTCCAGGCCTGTACAAAGTGAAGTATTACATGGCCTAACATACCAACACAGGGGGTTTGCACACTACATATTCTTCTGAAGACTTTGCGTTCAGAAGAATTTCAATCCGCTGTAAATTGCTGAAACATAGCTTTGAATTCCTTGAAGGTGTAGGGCCGTGCATGAATCACGTCTAGGCCTATACCTAGTAAACTCATCCTCCTTATGTTCATTTTATAAGTCTGGAATGTGTGTGTGTGTGTGTGTGTGTGTGTGTGTGTGTGTGTGTGTGTGTGTGTCCATCATCATTATTTGTAATAGGAACAGCATTATATAAATGTATTAGCAGCAAAAGGTGCACCTGGGAGAAAAGGCCTTGGATTTCTTCAGCATGCACAGAACATCACATTGAAAGACTCCCTTGAGGTGGCTGCTCATATGATTACAGATCCAACACTGTGTGTAACAGCTGGCAACAGGCAGTTGATAAACATGGAACAGACAGTGGATTGAGGGCTTCTTTTTTCTCAGAAGTTTTTGTTACCATAATATAGTCAAGTTTGCCAACTCAATTGCATAGCATTTTTCTATCCCTCAAGGTGACCTCCAACTTGTTATGCCTGTCCTACTTACTGGTGCACTCTGTCTGTGTTTGACACAACTGATCCAGCAGTGTGTTTCGATATTATGGCCTGTATACAAAAATACTGGTAAGTATACTGGCTTGTATGTCAGCAGCTATCCTCAATTGTTATTAATTTGTTTTTTATTCATAGACTGTATATTTATATGCATTTTATTTCCACTGAGGCTGTACAAAATGTATTGCTATGTTTACTATCACTAGTATTTGATACTAGCCTCACAAATTCAGCATTGGTTGGGTTCTACATGAAACATTAAATTATGCTGTGTGACTGACACAACTGCTTTTCTGGCACAGACGGCTGAACTTCATGTAACCTTTAAATCTCACATGCAGGAGTAGTTGCCACACCTCTGTATGCTGTTTGCTTTTTTTTTTTTTTTAATCATGATTCCTTTGGCTCATTACACAATTTGGGATGTTTGTGACATTGTTATACTTCTGTATGTTGCCTGACGATGCCTTAAAACCCTATTCAAATGGTGATCATCAGTTGTGTGATTTACAATAGTTTGAATTATAGGAGTATAAATCATGCACAGGCATTGCAGAATTATGACATGTAAATTGATTATTCTCAGAAGTCATGATGACATGCACCCAGCACAGGAAAGCTGCAGTGGAAGTCAACTACTCACAAGCAGCCCATCACCGTTTTATCCTATTTAAAGGAACACGGCGACTTATTGGGAATTTAGCTTATTCACCGTAACCCCCAGAGTTAGACATGTTGATACATACCCTTCTCATCTCTGTGCGTGTTGTAAAGCTTTCTGACGGCTCCAGCAGCATCAGCCCTTCACAGAACAGGCAGGTGAATGTTTGCGTAATCCTACTGCTCGAATAGGGAAAAATTACGCTAACATGATAAAGCCTTTATTTACATGTTGTGATTTGTAGATTAAGCGTGTACAAAAACAACATAACATGAGACACAGCCATCTTCTAACCGTAAACAACCGGGGAACTATATTCTCAGGCGGAAGAATATAGTACTTGGGCGGAGTGATATGCTCGCAGCAAGCCTGTCTGAGAATATAGTTCCCGGTTTGTTTACAGATAGAAGACGGCTGTGTCTCATGTTACGTTGTTTTTTGTACACGCTGTGACTCTACAAATCACAACATGTAAATAGGAACATGTTGGCGTTATTTTGTCACTTTTGTCACAATTCGGAGCAGTAGGCTAGTTTGAACCAGTTACCTGTAGGATCTGTGCTAGGCTAAGCTAATGCTGGAGCCGTCAGACAGCGTTACAACACGCACGGAGATGAGAAGGGTATGTATCGACTTGTCTTACTCTGGGGGTTACGGTGAATAAGCTAAATTCCCAATAAGTCGCCGTGTTCCTTTTAAGTAAAATGCTGAATGGGGCATGCAAATTATCTTCACTCTGATATACATTAGAGCTGTTGCATTGCTTGTCCTGTTTAACAATGCTTATCTGGTAGGATCCCTGTTAAATAAACAGAAACAAACAAACCGCCTTAAATATCACCATAAACTTGAATTAACATCTCTTGACCATCTCAACATAACTACAAATTGTCAGCTTCACCAAACTGGCTTTTACTATTTGGCTAATGTTTTATAATGTATTGTAGGATGTACCATTAATTGCTAATAGTCAGTAGTGTTTATTTGTGCCTGCGTAGCTGCCTTTGTGATTTTATTGCATCAAAATAGAAAGCGGTGGACAAAATGATAAAAAAATATCTATTTTCCCAGCAGCGGGGCTCACAGACTTCAGAATATTAGCTCAGACCCCCTGTCTGTCTAGGCAATAATGTGTGGACTGTGAGTCGCCCCTGGGAGCCTGATTGAAAACATATTGGATGGTAGGAATGTGCACTCTGCTTATGAAAACAAAGCAGTGTATTCTGAACGAACATGAGAGCCCGGTGTCAAACGGAGCCACCGGTTTGAATGTAAGAAATACATAAGTAAAATAAATACTGCAAATGATTGGGGGGGAAAAGATGAAACTAATTTAAAATCCCAGAAAATATCACCCATGAAAAAAAGAGTTTGATGTCTGTTGAACTTAGGAGGTTGGTGCATGTCACACAATACTGAGAGGTGCTGTGAACAAAACCAATAAATGCTACAAAGTGTGTGTGTGTGTGTGTGTGTGTGTGTGTGTGTGTGTGTGTGTGTGTGTGTGTGTGTGTGTGTGTGTGTGTGTGTGTGTGTGTGTGTGTGTGTGTGTGTGTGTGTGTGTGTGTGTGTGTGTGTGTGTGTGTGTGTGTGTGTGTGACTCACTGTGAATTTGTTCGTGCATCATTATCATTTTTATCTGATCTCTGTGGGCTGTTTTGCATAGATTCTCACTAACGTCCATACCTTATTTTCATTATCTCATCTTGTTTGTCTGCCAACATTATGACAGAGATTTGTGAAGGTCAAATACAGATTTTGTTTTCACTTGGCAGGTTTAAAGGTGTGGAAATGTACAGTAAATGATATGAAAAGAAATCCACTCAGCTCAGCCTCAAACGTTTTGGAAAAAACTTAAACTCAGAGACCGAAAAAATATAAATATATATATATATATATATATATATATATATATATATATATATATATATATATATATATATATATATATATATATATATATATATATAAAAGAATATTAACATCAGCTTCCTTGTAATTTATTGAAACTCAGTCTGGCATAGTCCACACAAGTAACGTACTGTGTTTGTTCGACAGTGGGACCCCATATTAACATTGAGGGAAAAGTCACCATAAGCTGAGAAATATAACACATCCATACTGACTAGTTTCATCGTTCTCTGGCTGTGTTTTGGTATTTAAAAAGGATTTCTCTAGTTTAACTACAGTATTTGTTATCAGCATTCTGCTGCTTTCTTCTCAATTAAAATTTTTTAAACAAAATGATATTGGTATTGTAGATGGTATGGACTTGCATTCCCTTGTGTCTGATTATGAAATATGCGTGTGGGTTATCTTGATATACATGTTCATTGATGATTTAGTTGTATGGTAATAAGTACAAGTTATAGTTTTTGCTAAAGGTCGCATGGGAAGGATTAGCATGTTTTTTTTCACAACACTGTGTAATCTGTCATGCATGCGTTGTTCTAAACAGGCGCCTTTGCAGACCAAAGGAAGTGCTAAAGCTGTCTGAGGAACTTACCTGCTTTACTGTCTATGTACCACGAGTACTTCAGGCCTTCTGTCTTTGACTTGTTGAATGGGCCCACTGTCAGTATACAAAGATCTGTGTGGATTAGACTGTATTTCTTCCCAGTTAGATGGCAATGTAGAGCACTAAGTAGTTAATGTCACCGTATGCCAGGCCCACATTGAAGCCTTTACAGCCGGCTGACAGTCACACCACAGCTTAAGTCTGTGACCTGGCCTGCTATCCAGGAGAAAAAGGGTATTTTTAGCTGGAGGATGGCACTGGATGGGCCGCTTATTGATGCAGCAGAAGGCTAATGGAAACAGGGTTTAATTCCTCTTGTCTATCCCCTTTCAGTACTCCACATCATCAGTACACCATAAAAGTAAAAGTGTTTTTTCTGTTCTTATTTCTTGCTTGTGTATATGAACATATTTGAATCTTCCGACATTACATAGCTCTCTTAGCACTTTAAAAAAAAAAAAGAGCAATAAAATACAACCTACTGACTTTAGCAGCTGGTTGTCAAGGGCAGAACCAAAGAGAGAGAGAGAAAAAAAAGAGAGAGAGAGAGAGAGAGAGAGAGAGAGAGAGAGAGAGAGAGAGAGAGAGAGAGAGAGAGAGAGAGAGAGAGAGAGAGAGAGAGAGAGAGAGAGAGAGAGAGAGAGAGAGAGAGAGAGAGAGAGAGAGAGAGAGAGAGAGAGAGAGAGAGAGAGAGAGAGAGAGAGAGAGAGAGAGAGAGAGACTCAGTGGGAATCAACCTTCCCTTTCTCACTAGGCCTCTCTCTCTCTCTTCAGGTTGGCCATTAGAAATCATGGTAATAGAAGGGAACCGCCCCCTGGCTCTGCCTGGGAGTGTTCTGGGATAATAGCATCAGGGACACCTAGTACTTTACCATCACACAGAGGACACACAGGCACAGTGAAGTAGGCTGGAAAACTGAAGGGTGACTGGCAGCCATGGCACACAAACATGGGCACGGGAGAGAAAGGGTGAGTTGCTACTAACGTATCACCGGGAACTCATCCAGCACACTTATTCTTAAAGATACTGCATATCCCACACACACATGTGCCAGAGTTACCTTTGTGATGTCATAAGTTTTTTTTCTTTCTTCTTTTTGCAGTATTCTTTATCTTATGCAACAATGCAGACCACACAGAAGTGTTTTCTCTTTTACTTGCAACAAAAATGTTCAGCTGAAATGCAGTTAAGAGTGCAATCTTCTCCTCAAAAGGCTGCGGTTACCCATAAAGCTCACCTCTGGGATAGTTTACTGTGTAAGAGTATAGCAGAAACAAAATGCTGTCTTAATAATGGATCAGATTAGCCTCTTGTTTTCCTTACTGCTGTAACCACAAGAGTAGGAGTCTCTGATTTTGACGTCTACAAATTTAGGGAAAGAACATTGAAGAAATTGAAGAGGCTGTGCAGAAACTGATGCTAAGCAAACATTTTGCAAGTGTATGAGACAGAGCACACTCTCCATTGTGAAAACCGAGACATGCAGAGATCTCCTCAGTTCACACTGTCTCACAAGCTTCTTGAGTTTCTTGACACAGTAGATGTCGAAGGTGTCAATGCTCATGGAAAGATACAAACACTCAGTGAATCAAGTTACTACTGTTTTAGACATTTCTGCTACAGTTACTTTTATTTTAAATGAATGATATAGCACTAACCATGACATTTTTCAAATTGTAGGTGAAAACAGCCATTTTGTCTCATATAAGGCAGAAGTATTATGGTTGTGTTAAGCTATTTTCCTTAGGGATCATTTAAGGGGAAATGATGTTGGTGCTGGCCGTATGAACCCAATTCAGTCAGCCTCGACTTCCGCTAACATTTGTGCGGTAACTACCAGGTAACTGAGTCATGCATGCTAGTTTCACCCAGCTGTGAGCTTACACTCCTCTCAGTATTATGTTTTGACAGTAAAACATAATTTCTTTACATTAAGTATTGCTTTAATGCCATTACTCTTCAGTGCTATAATCACTGACACTAAGCTTCACCTATAAGACATCCCACTCAAATGTTACCCAACTCGTTGTTGTTAGTCTGGCATTAATGTGTGTTTCTGGATTTATCGTCTGTGTGTTGTGTCAACTCCGCTGGCCTGCTCGTTCATTTTCAGTCTAAACACATTCTATGGACATTTAAAATAAGAGAAATCCCACAGCTGTGTCACAAAGAATGAAGATATATGAATGGATTTCACCACAGAGACAAAGCGAGGGTTCAAGAGGGGGAGAACAAAGTCGTGTAGATATGTAAGGATAGCACAGACAATTGACTATAGAACCTTGCACTTTAACACTGCCATTAAAGAAAAACATTTTGTAAAAGTCAAATGATCAGGAATTAGTCTAAACATCAAGACGGTCTTTGAATGGGTTTCAGGGGTTTGAGCATCCTCCACCTATAAAAGCACATGTAAACAATCAATACAAAAACATTAATATTCTGAAAACTTACTCTAAGACATTTTCACTCAACAGCCTTCGTCATTCATGTTATAAGTCCGCCCCTCACTGCATGATATTTTACGATGTTATGACATTATACAGTGTTGTGAGAAAGACAAAGTTTGAGCTTGGATTTGATCCAGCACACTTGCCACCAAGATAGCTGTAATTGTGATTTCATGGAAAGGCCGGTCTCTGTGCAACACCTTATCAGGCTCGAGCAGCGTCAAGGTAACATTGGTTCTAACGTTTCTTTCATGCAAGATAATGTCGCTAAACGTGCAGTAGTTGATCTGTGGCCGTCAGCCGTCAGAAAGCGTTTGCCAGATGTGATATTAAGTTTTGGAACATGTCAATGAAAGTCAAAGCCATAGGTTCTAAAACGTAGGGCATTTATGAGGTTTAGACCTAAAACCCACCTGCATACTTCCTATTTAAGTAAAATGCTGAGTAACTCATCTACCTCTGTCTCTGTCCCTGTCTTTTTCTTCCAGGCCTATTTATTTACAGTGCCAGGTGTACGCAAAATACAGATACAGCCCACCTGGGCTTCTACATATGTGAAAAGAAAGCATTTCTGCGTTTAGTTCAGGATTGTTTTTGACTTCTATTTATTGTTTATTTAAAAGGGCTATTACCTATAACATTATCACAACCAAATGTGAGAGATGCATCTTTTTATTGACGTCTAGCCTCCGCTAATTTGCTTTCCTTGTCCCTACATTTGTAATTGTTAGCAAGATTGATGTAGTTACATAGTTCTGTTGGACTGAAACTAGTAACTTCCCACTGTCCTGAGTGACCCAGTTTATTAGAGGACCTGAGGGGTTAGGTCTCCCTACTGTTGACAACTGGCTGTTGTCGTCTGTTAGTGCAGCCAGACCGTTACAGTTTTAGGGTGTTGAAATGACACTGAGTGGATTTGTCAGATCCTTAGTCTAATTGAAGCCTGCCAAATTCACATTAAGTGCTGCTTTTACTGCATGTAGTAGCTGAATGATAAGATTTAAAAAAAAAAGAAAAAAAGTCTGTGGTTTGGTACAGTAACCCCAAATACTGGACATTTGAGACTTTAATCTTTGGTTAAAGGCTAGTCTACAACATAGCCAAGCTATCTGTTTGTTGATCCACTTTATGTGTTTTTGTGTCTTTGATCTCGGGCCCTTTGAAGGGTCAGATTGACAAGATGAACCACACCATCAACTGAAGCCTGTGTTTTTGAACCGAGCAGGAGGGAGCATCTAAAAATAGGCATCAGCGCCTTTCTTCCTGATCCTCCTGTGATTTATTGTAACAGACTCAGGCGATTTACCTTTTTAGAAGGACAGTTTTAGTGGCTGAAACAGCTAATTGTTTCCACATATAAACTAAAAGAGTGAACAAATGACCCAAAGCATTTAACGGTGTGTTCATGTGTGATGATGATGGTACTTAATGTTCTTCGGTCTTCCATGCTCCTCTGATTTCATTGTTGACACTTAATCAGTGCTACAGACAGAAGAAAAGTCAGTAATATCTGGATTTTGTTTTATGCTTACGCTGTGCACCCCTTTGTTCTGGTTCTCTCCAGATCCAGTTTGCGAACACCGAGGACAAACAAGAGTTCAGCAAATACCCCACCAAGGCTGGCCGCCGCTCCCTCTCTCGGTCCATCTCGCAGTCCTCTACAGACAGCTACAGCTCAGGTACTGCACACCTGAAAGTTTCATTCCACTTCCATGAGATGTTAATAGACCTGCTGTGTTTACACAGACTGACAGGGATTATAAATGATTGCTGTTGACATTGAAGAACATTGTACTCACAAATGTTCATAGTAATAGTTTTGTTGTGTTCATTTGAAAAAAAAACTTAAGTCCTTTTTATATTAAGGCTGGGCGATAGGGAGAAAATCAGATATCACAATATTCTTGACCAAATATCTCGATATCGATATTGTGGCGATATTCTAGGGTTGACAACTGGTGCTTTCACGAAATATCTTCACACTTAGATTTTAGATAAATAATCATCAGTAATGGGGACATAATGTCTAAGTGGGGAAAAGGCAAATAATAGAACAGCTGGTAAGTTCAGAAAATTACATCACTTTACTGTAATGCAGCCTTTAAAAGCAGTAAAGGACAACACTGATGTCGTATTACGATATCCAAAATCTAAGACATCTAGTCTCATTTCACAATATCGATATAATATCGATATATTGCCCAGCCCTACTTTATATCATCTTTTAGAATAAATTATGTGCACCCATTCATCCACAAATGCAGCATAAAAGCACATATACACACACACACACACACACACACACACACACACACACACACACACACACACACACACACTTGCAGTGCAAACACAAGCTCCACCCTACACCTGATGGATTTAAAGTATATATTTCATAATTGTCTCTTTTGAATGCTTTTCCACAATAGTGACCTTTTGAGTTCTCCATCTCACAGCTGCATCCTACACTGACAGCTCCGATGATGAAACCTCCCCCCGGGACAAAGCGCAGGTCAACACCAATGGCAGCAGTGACTTCTGTGTGAAGAACATCAAGCAGGCCGAATTTGGCCGCCGTGAAATTGAAATTGCAGAACAAGGTAAATTTGACCTGACGGGCACATCAATGTTTTAAAGATGTTTTTATTGTGACACAGTTGAACAAGACACTTACTATCATTGTCATTCATACAAAGAGAGCTTTGCTACCTGTTGTGACTTTGTTCCTAGATACATATCCCATGGCATCTGTTTTGCTGCTTACACTCTTATTTGATAATGGTCCCCTCCTCCTGATTTCAAAATAGTTTAGGACCCAAGGCTGAGGCAGTGTCAATATTATTCTGGAAACATGATCGGAGCTCTTTCTATTCCTCACTTCTTACTTATTTTCTTCCTTTACCTCCTTTCCCATCTCAGGTGTTTTGTTTTCTTGTATACTCCCAGGCTGCAAGTCTGTCTCTCTGGCTGTTTACATTGCCCATGTGAGTGATACTAAGGCGTGCGTGCTTGACGAGTGTTCTTTAGGCTTAAAGCTTGGGTGGCAACAGCTGTCGCTGACGTTGTTTAATCAGTCTCCATTTTATAGTACATCCACCTAGTAGAAAGGTCTTATTTTTGTTTTCAGAATGTCCCGTCATTCGTCTCTCTCCCAAAACAAAACCTGATGTTTACATCCTTTCAGTTTCCACTAACTCGCGCTCAATCTGCTTTTCCCCAGACATGTCTGCCCTGATTTCCTTGAGGAAGAGAGCCCAGGGGGAGAAGCCACTGTCTGGGGCGAAGATAGTAGGCTGTACCCATATCACTGCTCAGACTGCAGTACGTCCGCTCAGTCTCTTCGCTGCAGATCACTGATTGTTCTGTCCTTCTCTTCTTTACCTCTGCGACTTGTTCATGTATCCGTATCGTTCCCTTTTAGGTCCTGATCGAGACTCTGGTAGCCCTCGGGGCCCAGTGTCGCTGGACTGCCTGCAACATCTACTCCACTCAGAATGAGGTGGCCGCTGCTCTCGCTGAAATAGGTAAGAGCCTTTCCTCTTTAAGGCCTGCGTTACAGCGTTAGAACAAATCACCATTATCAAGTATTATTAAGTATAAGTTTAGTCATGGTTTGTGAATTAACATGTAAAACATACATTTCTGATAACTAGAAAATCTGTTGGAATAATATTAATAGTGGAAGCATTCGTATGAACCCTAATGTCTGTATAGCAACCAATCTGTGCATGTGCATTCACTGTGTAATGTTCCCCAAATGGACCTGTTGTCCATGCAGCTGGCCAGTCCTCCTCTCCTCTGCTGTCTGTCTTTACCATTAGGTGTGTTTTGTTTCCTGCAGGGGTACCTGTGTTTGCATGGAAGGGTGAGTCAGAGGACGACTTCTGGTGGTGCATCGATCGCTGTGTCAACACGGAGGGCTGGCAGGCCAACATGGTATCAACCCGGCCGTGATACATTTAACACCAATCTTAGACTCTTATCTTCTATTTGTTCCAGCCCTGGGCTCTACTGTGCTATCATAGACTGTGGAGGTTACCGTTCATGTCGTCAACTCTGCTGTGTTTTTTTTTTTCTTAGATCTTGGATGATGGCGGAGACTTAACCCACTGGGTGTACAAGAAGTATCCCAGCGTCTTCAAGAAGGTCCGGGGCATCGTAGAGGAGAGTGTCACTGGAGTGCACAGGTGAACTGGGGCTTAGATTTGATGATTTGGGGGTTTTAAAGGAAGGAAGAAAACATGTTTTTGTACACCTTGTGTCTGATTTTGTAGTTTTTGCCACCATTTGAGACACAAGGACTCTTTGATGTTGATTAATAAAGTGTGGATGGTGGCCAGAGCTATGAATGTTGCTATTAATGGCCTAAACTGTAAGAATAATAGAATTGATATTTTGGCCTGCAAGAAATCACATTGACATGTCAGTTGACATGACAGCTTATGATAGCCAACAATGGACTATAAATAATAAAGATAATTTTATGGTCATTTTGTTTCCCATTAACACTAAAATAATCTAAAGTGAACTAAAGGAGGTCGACAAAACAATGCAAACACTTCATAAATAAGGATGTGAGATTTAGAGTAACTGTTCACCAATGCAAACAAAGGTGGATCATGTTGGATTATATGCTATTTATCAGTATTTTTCATCCTTTTTCATAATGTATATATCCCACTTACTCTCAGGTAGTTTAACTATGTGACCGCTGTTTATCTTCTGTCAGTGCAGTTTGTGTTTAGCATGTTTTCATAACTTTTAGCAATGTTCTACTTGCTATATAATATAATTTAGCAGCTTTTTTAACTGATGTATTTCTGACCGATGATTTGGCCTTGCTGGATTTCTAATTACCAGACTACTTTTTAAGCTAATAAAAACCCATTAAGACCATTTGTTGTTGCACTGCAAGCTGCTTCTAAAATTCTTTTCCTTGAAGTCTTTTGTCCTTTAGATGGAGCTGAGCTGATGAATGATATATATATACTGTGTCAGCACAAACAGCATTAAGAGCAGTATAGAGCACTATAAGTCATAGTAGTATTTAGACACACTGACACTGTATGGAACTGAACTGATTGAAAAGGTCACTGGCCTGATTTGACCTGGAGCCTAATTAAGAAACATGACAAAGCTGGACTGCATGTCACAACACCTGTGCATGTGCAACTCTCAATGGAACCAATTAGCCAGATGCTCCGGAAAGCATAAGGTCACACAGGACTATAGCTCAGTATGTGTGTGGATATGTGCATGCGTGTGCCTGAACATGTTTCCTCATGTGCCTCTCAGATTGTACCAGTTGTCTAAGGCCGGCAAGCTGTGTGTCCCTGCCATGAATGTGAACGACTCAGTCACCAAGCAGAAATTTGACAACCTTTACTGCTGCCGTGAATCTATCCTGGATGGGTGAGATGAGGAGAATTTAATCATCTAGAAAGCCAGCCATTGTTTGCAAACACTTTTTGTGTGTGTGTGTGTGTGTGTGTGTGTGTGTGTGTGTGTGTGTGTGTGTGTGTGTGTCTGTGTGTCTGTGTCTGTGTCTGTGTGTCTGTGTGTGTGTGTGTGTGTGTGTGTGTGTGTGTGTGTGTGTGTCTGTGTGTGTGTGTGTGTGTGTGTGTGTGTGTCTGAGTCGTGCAGATGGATTAAAGTGCGTCATTTTGTCTCTGCTAGCTTGAAGAGGACCACAGATATAATGTTTGGAGGCAAACAAGTCGTCGTGTGTGGTTATGGAGAGGTGAATCATTCTTTGATTTCAGATTTAAAACAAATCTCACGTTTGATGGAATGACTGAATTTTCACTGGCGCAGCAGACCTTCTTTTACATTATTATTATACAGTAGATTTCTGTTTACAACCATTGCACTCTTCTGTGGTGTGTAGGTGGGGAAAGGCTGCTGCACTGCTCTAAAGGCCCTTGGAGCCATTGTGTGCATCACAGAGATTGACCCCATCTGTGCCCTGCAGGCATGGTGAGTCACTTACCGTCGCCATTCAGCACTTCACAGTATTTGTGCTGCTTAAACTGATGAAAATATCTCCATGTGTATCCACACAGCATGGACGGCTTCCGAGTGGTAAAGCTGAGTGAGGTCATCCGGCAGATGGACGTGGTGATAACTTGCACTGGTACTGTGCTCCATGCGGGGACATCCATTACTTCTGCTTCAATAAACACTGTGTTTTCAGCAGCTCATTTAAATATCCCAGTTAAGGTCTCTGGGTCAAAAACAGACTTTATATCTAACTGCTAAAGGTTTTTTTGTGTTCGTCTGTAATCACAATCCCATTTACATGTAGCTGTAAATCCATCCTGAACAGATGCACTCTGACTTCCTCTCACTTGTACTCTCACAGTGACTTTGTTTACACATCACACTACTGTTTTTTTCTTTTTCATTTGTATTTTTTTTTTTTAAATAGGCAACAAGAATGTCGTCACCAGAGAACAGCTTGACCGAATGAAGAATGGCTGCATCGTGTGCAATATGGGACACTCCAATACTGAGATTGATGTGGTAATGTGTCTTTTTAAATGTATGAGTGTTCTGGAAATATGTGTCTGGAAATTTCTATTTTAAATTTCTAACTTTGAGCACACACACACACACACACATACACACACACACATATAATTTAGAATTTGTTTGTTTAGCAGTCTGGACCATAGAAATAGAATTAATCTCATTCTATTTCTGTGGTCTGGAGTCTTGTTGTTGATACATGAGTCTTCAGAACTGTTTGCATAGTTTCATTTTTGTTTGTATACAATGGAGAAAAACTGGAATACAGGATATTTTCAAGGGGGATGTCCCACCACCACACACCAAGTCATAATACTGCAAATATACAGTATAAATATGTCAGTACTTTCATCACTAGACCAGAACCTACTTCTGGAAATTTCAACCTTATTTTGACAAGCATGCCTTCTCAATTCCTATATATTTTAGACCGAATGCTAATGGATAGATCTCTCTTTTTTTGTTTTTGTTTATTACATCTTTTACTTTTATGTTCCGCTCTGCTTTGTTTGCATTCTCTTGATGTTTTAGGATGCTTTTCTACACATGTTGACAAATAAATAGCGGCCTTTGTGTTGCATGAAATCCTCTCACCTCTGTTCTTTTACCTGTATTCTGTTTCTATGTCATGCAGTTGTAGGACTGACCTGTCTTTTATGTGCTCAGGCGAGTCTGCGCAGCCCGGAGCTGACCTGGGAGAGGGTGCGCTCTCAGGTTGACCACATCATCTGGCCCGATGGAAAGAGGGTTGTTCTGCTGGCAGAGGTAATGTCCCTCTACAGCACTATATCTTTACAAAATGTGTCCCTTAAAATCTTAAGATTAGTTTTATCACACCTAATGGCTTTTAACACTACTTTTAAACCTGCACTCTTAGCCTATAAACTCATATTTAACCCTGGCTCAGAAGCATTTTATTGTCAAATGTTGTGGTGTTTGAATATTAATATGAAGAGTCACTGTAAGTCAGCCAACCGCAGTTCATATTTGTATGATTTGTTATTTTTCAGGGCCGCCTCTTAAATCTGAGCTGCTCCACAGTGCCTACGTTTGTTTTGTCCATCACTGCTACAACTCAGGTTAGTAGTTTGGCCTGGAGGACAGTTTCCCCTCTCACTACACCACCCTGCTGTTCTGTAGTAACATGTAATTTCCTCATTGTGGTTCTTACAACCATTGTGTGCTCTGTGTTGTCTGTAGGCCCTGGCCCTGATTGAGTTGTTCAATGCTCCAGAGGGTCGTTACAAACAGGATGTGTATCTCCTGCCTAAGAAGATGGGTAAGAAAGAAATTAGCTTGGCTCAAGTATGTACATTAGTTCAAACAGATGGTGCCAGTTTGTTGCTCATTGTTGCCACCTTGTGACTTGACTATAAAAATGACACCATCCAGTGGGCCAAAGGTAGTCTACTCCACTTCTGGGATTGCTCCGTTGCGGCCGGAAAATCCGCCGGATTTTACTCATTTAGGCCGGATATCCGTTGCCTTGGGCTTCCTTGGTGTTGGCATTTTAAACTCCGGGTCGATTTACAAGAACTATGGTTAATCTTTTCTCAGACCTCTGCAAGGTAAATCCAGACAGCTAGCTAGACTAGCTGTCCAATCAGAGTTTTCTGTTGCATGACTAAAACAACTTTTAAACGTACACGTTCCACCAAGACAACGTCCTTCTGAGCCTATTTTGCAACAGCACCGCGGCTTTTTTCCGGTGCTTAACACGCTCAAGATGATTGTGATTGGTTTAAAGAAATGCCAATAAACCAGAGCACATTTTCCTCCCATCCCCGAATGCTGTGTGGAGTAGCCAAACTCTCCTCCAGCGCACTTTGGCGGAGGATCTGGCAAAGCGAGACTAGGCCAAAGGTGATGCACACAAGAACAAATATCTTTCCAGACTGTGTAGTTTCCAATCTGTCTCTTTCCTCCAGATGAGTATGTGGCCAGTTTGCACCTACCAAACTTTGATGCCCACCTGACGGAGCTCTCTGACGAGCAGGCCAAGTACATGGGTCTTAACAAGAACGGCCCCTTCAAACCTAATTATTACAGGTAGGTTTCACCATATACTGTACATCTTTCACTATCTTTGATTGTCTAGCATTTCCTATACTTTTATGATGTGTTCACATGTGTACAGTAACACTGTGTATTCTGTTCACAGGTATTAATAAGAGTGTCTGTTGCTGTGATCCATTACACACAGTTGTCCTGGGATAAACAGAGATATCTATTTTATTTTCTAAATTGCTACAAAATGGAGGAATTATTTTAATGATGCTGAATGTAACTTATTAATAACCCTTCAGACATAGTGTTGAATATGAAAAATAAGACATGTAGGAAACATAATGTATAATGTATGTTAAAAAGAAAAAGCCTGCTTGCATGCTTTCATGTGTATGTACTTATTTAGTTGCTAACGCTTCTGTTGCTAGATCACAAAGTTGTTGATTTGTTTGTTCACCCTATTTACGTACTGTGCCAAATTATGGCTGTGAGAATGGAACAGAAACCATGTATTTTTTGTGTTGATGGCATTAAGCTTGTATTCGTACATTTCACAAGACAGGGTTTGGGCTGAGCCAAAACAAACTCTTAATAACATTATTTTAGAAATGTTTTTTATACATGCTTTAAATAATCTCATTGAATGGTATCTGCATACATGCCCTAAAAGTTATCAGTCACCGTTTTTATTACAACAAAGTATAGTAATGAAATAAAGCACTTGTTTATTATAACAATTTATAATAGCCTGTGAAAGGCTGAGTTCATTCTAAATTCCTGACTTGGTGTTTGCATTCAACACTCACCCTAAAATGATCTTAAAACACCCACAGTTTTTTTTTTTTTTTTCTTTTCATTTGCTTACTCCAATTCTCACTGATGAGCAGCGTGGGTTACAAAGTGTTTTGACTGGACAATACATTTAAGGCCAAGATATGAATGTGCCTTTTTAAATCATTCACAACACGTAAATATCAGCACTGAATTAAATAAGCATTCCTTTTTTTGTAAAACCATCCCTTAGTGGTACATTTAATGTCCTCCTTCCACGGCTTCTGGTATTCATTGTGTAATGTGTGTTGAGAAAAAATATTTGACTTTTATGTTTGCTATAAGATTGTCGCTGTCTTAATTTGATCCAACAGGGTCACCTAAAGTCAAATTTCTGTGATCAAAATGCACCAGTGTATTCTATGTATGTAAAATAATGCATTAAATCAGCAATAAAGCAAGTTCTTTTAACAGAGAAAAGTTCAACGTAAAAAAAGTCAATGTGTTTAAACCAAGAAAACAAAGAGAGGCCTCTTGAGGTCAGTGGTTGGGTAGTTACAGTACATGTTTTTTCATTATTTGGGGAAATTAAAGCTGCTACATTCTCTACATTGTGTTCCCTCACCGTCAGCCCTGCTGGCCGAGCGTCAAACTGCTGTCCCACTCTGGAATATTCTCTCGCACCAGGCCAGCTGCATTAGTTGCTAATATTAACAGATGAGTCACTGAGCTTGGAGGAGGAGGGGAGCGGGGGGCTGGGAGCCTTCTGGAAACCTGGTTGTAACTATAAAAGCAATGGGCCTGAGTCAGTCCAGGCATTCATTTAAGAAGAACCACATAGAGGCAAAAACTGCCACAAAGGAAACTACTCGAGGAGACTGCTGAGATCCTTCACATATTTAAGCAGCAAAGAGCTCTTCGCTGAAAGTAAGTACTGTAGCAATTTATTATCCCATTGTGGCTAAATTAATTTAAATAGAAACATCAGTGCCGTTCTTTTATTGTATCACATATCTATCATGGAGTAGGTTTTCATCCTCAGGAATTAGTTTAATCCACTTATTCCCCAAAGGATAACATTCAAATTTACCAGTACTAATGTATCAATTCTGCTTCATATCATGTCTTTATTAATGATGATTTCATAATACAATAGAGAAATAGTTGAATTTGAGTATCTAATTATAGAAAAGGTGTTAAAATTACTGAGACATGTTCAATATAGAAAATAATTTGACTTGAGGTAATACATAAATCAAATGGATAAGGGAAATCTATTTTAATTACATATAAGAGTTAATATAGAGTTTTATATATATATATATGTGTGTGTGTATATATATGTGTGTGTGTATATATATATTATATATATATGTGTGTATATATATATATATATGTATATATATATATATATATGTGTGTGTGTATATATATATATATATATGTATATATGTTTTAGTAGTAGAGCAACTACATCAAACATGCCATGAAACTGCCGTTCACACAACTAATAATACGTTTTTTTTTTGTCTTTGTTTACTTAATTTTAACTGCTCCTCTAACATATGTCTCTGTCTGATAATTAGATGAACAAAAACTGTGGCACTACACACATTTTATCAGTATTAGTGACTCACTCAATAATCTAGTAATTTTGAATGATATTCAGTTGCAGTGATCAATGCTTTCATGTGTAGCATTAGAACATTAAAATGTGCTGTTCCCCCCTTTTTCTAGGAACTGTAAAGCAACAAGCAAGATGTCCTCAGCTAAGGGAGTATCTATTGGCATTGACCTGGGCACCACCTATTCTTGTGTCGGGGTTTTCCAGCATGGCAAAGTGGAGATCATCGCCAACGACCAGGGCAACAGGACCACTCCCAGCTATGTGGCCTTTACGGACACAGAAAGGCTCATTGGGGACGCTGCCAAGAACCAGGTCGCTATGAACCCCACCAACACAGTGTTTGATGCCAAACGGCTCATCGGGAGAAAGTTTAACGATGCTGTTGTCCAGTCCGACATGAAACTCTGGCCTTTCAAGGTGATCAGCGATAACGGAAAGCCCAAAGTCCAGGTGGAGTATAAAGGGGAAGCCAAGGCCTTCTACCCAGAGGAAATCTCCTCCATGGTCCTGGTCAAAATGAAGGAGATCGCTGAGGCCTACCTGGGATATAGGGTGTCAAATGCAGTCATCACAGTTCCAGCTTATTTCAACGACTCCCAGAGGCAAGCCACCAAGGACGCCGGGGTGATCTCTGGACTGAATGTTCTCAGGATCATCAACGAGCCCACAGCAGCAGCCATCGCCTACGGCCTGGATAAAGGTAAAAGAGGAGAACGCAATGTGCTTATCTTTGATCTCGGTGGAGGCACATTTGACGTGTCCATCCTGACCATTGAGGATGGCATCTTTGAGGTGAAAGCCACCGCGGGAGACACACACCTTGGCGGCGAGGACTTTGACAACCGTATGGTCAACCACTTTGTAGAGGAATTTAAAAGAAAACACAAGAAGGACATCAGCCAAAACAAGAGAGCAGTGAGGAGACTGCGTACAGCTTGCGAGAGAGCGAAGAGGACCCTGTCCTCCAGCAGCCAGGCCAGCATTGAGATCGACTCCCTGTTTGAAGGCATTGACTTCTACACCTCCATCACAAGGGCCCGCTTTGAGGAGCTTAATTCCGAGCTCTTTAGGGGAACACTGGAGCCAGTTGAGAAGGCTCTACAAGATGCCAAGCTGGATAAGTCCAAGATCCATGACATTGTCCTGGTCGGTGGCTCCACAAGAATTCCAAAAATCCAGAAGCTCTTGCAGGACTTTTTTAATGGCCGAGAACTGAACAAGAGCATCAACCCAGATGAAGCTGTGGCGTATGGTGCGGCAGTCCAGGCTGCTATCCTCATGGGTGACACTTCAGAGAACGTGCAAGATCTGCTGCTGCTGGACGTGGCCCCCCTGTCTCTGGGCATTGAGACTGCAGGTGGAGTTATGACGCCTCTAATCAAGCGAAACACAACCATCCCTTCCAAGCAGACCCAGATCTTCTCCACATATTCGGACAATCAGCCAGGTGTGCTGATTCAGGTGTATGAGGGTGAGAGAGCCATGACCAAGGACAACAACCTCTTGGGCAAGTTTGAGCTCGCTGGAATCCCTCCCGCTCCCCGAGGTGTGCCACAGGTGGAGGTCACTTTCGACATAGATGCCAACGGCATTCTGAATGTGTCCGCCGTCGACAAAAGCACCGGCAAAGAAAACAAAATCACCATCACCAATGACAAGGGCCGCCTCAGCAAAGAGGAGATAGAGCGGATGGTACAGGACTCTGAGAAGTACAAGGCTGACGACGACTTGCAGAGGGAGAGGATTGCGGCAAAGAACTCACTAGAGTCATACGCCTACCACATGAAGAGCAGTGTCGAGGATGAGAACATGAAAGAAAAGATTAGCGAGGAGGATAAAAAGATGGTCATTGACAAGTGCAACCAGGTGATCTCCTGGCTGGAGAACAACCAGATGGCAGAGAAAGACGAGTATGAGCATCAGCAGAACAAACTAGAGAAGGTGTGCAAGCCGGTTGTGACCAAGTTGTACCAGGGAGCAGCACCGTCAGGAAGCTGCGGCAGCCAAGCAGGAGGCAGCTCCAACGGCCCCACTATTGAGGAAGTGGACTAAAACCACGGACATCAGCATTTTGTTTACAGAAATACTTTGGCCGTATCCCTGTTGTTTGCTACCAAAAATGATGTAATGTCACCATTCATTTTCTTGACTTTTTATAATAATAAAAACTTATAAATATATAACTCTTTAATTTGTTCTTGTAACGCACAATTTACACATGATTCAAAAAGTGAGCTTCAGTGTCTGTGGTTTATTGGTGAGGCTCTACTAATTAGACTACCAATTTATTTATTTTATTTACTTTTTAGATCTGGTACTTATCAAACTCACTCTGCAGACGGGCTTGGGCTGCAAAATACATTTTGAGCTTGGAAAGTTTGCTTTCAAATATGTGGCTTCAGCCTCCAGGAATAATTTTTCAACATGTTTTGATATTTGATAATCTTGTTATGATGATGGGCAGAAAATTTCAATAAAGGAATGTTTTTGCTAAAGATGCTCGATTGGTACTTTTCCCCATACTTCTATTTCTACCCATTCCTTTGTCTTCCTTTTTCTTGTTTTTGAATATGATTTATAATTTACAGATGTGCGTATTACATAAGACACACTTTACAACTAAAAGTAGCAAGCTGTTTTCAAAATGTGTGTAGTCTTCCTAAGAATTCTACTAAGTAAAATGTAACTAGGTACATTTACTCAAGTACTGTGCTTAAGTACAATGTTGAGGTACTTCACTTTTAAGTATTTCACTTGCATGCTCATTTATACTTCATTACAGAAGAAAATACTTAACTTTTTCCTCCACTACATGTATTTGACAGCTGTAGACACTTTGTGAATTAAGGCTCTGCACACCTACACAGTAGTTTTCAATAATCTGGTTGATGAGACCTCTTGTCAGGTGTAAATTGGGTGGAGCTATGCTGGGAATGATGTGATGCCACCAAGCTATACAAGACTGATAACAGGCTAAATTGTCCCACCTCACCAGGTCCCACAAAACCAACAGAAGGGTGGGGGACATGTCAATCAAGAGCAGTTTGTAAGGACCCACACAGTCCTAAGAAGGGAGGCAACATATGTGAAATCAGTGGTAACAAATCAAGAATTGCCTGTATAAAAATTGACACTGACAGGGTCCACTTTATAGTAGCCTATATCCAGATATTTATTATTGCATGTATTCTACTTCCTCCGAAACCTGGTGCCTACATTACCCACAATGCAATTTGACTGTTGACAGTTTCATGTGTGTTCATTTTATAGACAATCTATAAACTGGACTAACAGATCCCGTTGCTCTGGACGGAGACCAGTGAAGGATATTAGAAGCACTTTTCCGGTGAGCGTTGAGCGTTACTGTGCAGCCTCCAACTGAGAGAGACGACGTAAATGTGACGTGAGCAACGTGTCTGAAAGTTGTAAGTCTTCTGGTAGCTGTGCCAAGAGAAATCTCAATCATTCCCAATCTTACAGAGACGGAGAGTGTAGGTATATGTAAGGAGATAACATGGGCACAGGCTAATTATTGCTAACTAACATGCTAGTTAACGTTAGTAATTAAACCTAAACAGCTCATGTAAGTCGAAACTGCCTGCGAGCTTCTCCTGTACTACACGGTAATTCCTCTACTATGCTACAGTAAGTCACTTGGTTATGACACAATCGTTAGCCTATTTTTACAAAAACGTCTGCTACGGAGCCATAACGGGAGGTACAAGGTAATGGAGCCTTTTATACATTGTCGTGTTTCTTTAGAAATAAACAACGGACAAATAGAGTCTTTAAATGCTTCAGATGTAAAGTTATTCGCTGTCAAAGTGACGTCAAAATGAATGGCAGTCAATGGAATGCTAACGGGAGGTGATCGCTTTGTAGCATCAAAATGGCGCCATAGGAGGTTCAAGTTCTGAAGCGAAGCTTACCCCCTTGGTTCATTTCTATGGGTTTTATGCTAGCTGCCAATGTGGCCTCGAACTGCTAGCCTAAAACTAGAGGATATATACCCGAACGGTACCTGACGGGTTGGTCCGGGTTTGGACAGATATTTAGAAATGATGTTCGGGTTCGGGTCGGGCCCGGTCACAGCAGCGCGATAAGGCATTAATTTAAGGCATAAGGCATAAATTTAAAACAGCTTATTATGTAGGTGTGTGCCTGTGTTAACGTGTGCTTGATGCCCTGTGCGCGCTGATGCGCTCATCTGTTGACATTTACGCCTTCATACAGTTGCTTAATAAAAGCGGGCTTTCCACACATACAAACGTATGTGTCATTAGTATGAGAAAAAAAAAACACGATTTTTACTGTGTCGGGCTCAGGTCGGGCTTGGACATAAATATCTTAATGCCTGTCAGGCTCGGGCCGGGTTCGGTTCTGCTCTGTTGGACGCGAGCCGGGCTTGGACAGAAAAATGCGGCCCAATCCGCACTCTACCTCAAACAGAGATTAAGAGCAGGAAACAAAGGTCTGGTAAAATCACTTTTAACTCTACACTCTACTTTAAATTTCTAACCTGGTAGTCTTCTTCAATCCCAACAATTCATCAGACTTCACGCAGGTCCTGATCTGGAGCAACAAAAGGCTTCATTCAACTTTTTTTCCATATATGCATTAAAGTAGCTAAAAGGGATACTTCACCGATATAGCATTAAGCTTTGTAGCAGTAGAAACACGGTAGTATTTTTGAATGATCGTGCTTCCCTCCCTCGTGTCCCCCTGAGATGAGAGATCTCTGTATTGTGGGTCTGGAAAAAGATTTTTTGCCCAGAGGCAATGGACTACAGCCAGTAGTAGGAGCTACTTGCCCTGGGGAGCTTATTCCCCGGAGTCCTTATGCTTGGTTTTTTTGACCAGCATGTTTCCTTGGCTTAGGGTGGCACCAAAATCATGGTTGCAGCTGTTGCCGTGGTCCTGCTGCACTCCCAGCTGTGCTCTGCAGTGCCCTGCAGTGTCCTGCTGCGTCCTGCTACGTCCAGCTATTCTCTGCTGTGCCATGCTACATCCTATAACGCCCTGCAGTGCCCTACTACGCCATTAAAAGGATACTTCACCGATTTAGCATTCAGCTTTGTATCAGTAGAAACCCGATAGTATTTCTGACGTCCCCCTGAGACGAGAGATTTCTGCATTTGGGGCCTGGAAAAAATCTTCCGATGACGTAAAATGACGATTTTTGCGTCATTGGAAGATTTTTGGGCCAGAGGCAAAGGACTACAGCCAGTAGTAGCATCTACTTCCGTATGTTTTCAACAAGCCCACAGGGGGTTGGACTGCCGAGTCTGGCCGAGGTATTCCGAATGAAAACGACTGTCAGCCATCTTGAATCTTCGCTAAACAGGCTTTCGGTTTTCAGCAGAAAACATTTACAACAATTATCTGCATTCAAACTACCGGACGTGTGTACCACCGGGATACATCGGTACAGATCGGAGAATATGGAGGAAACGTTATTACAGACGCAATACTCGGCACACTACGTGAGCTTCGCCTGCACGGAGACCAGCGGTGTCGCTCAATGCCGCTAGCCGGCTAGGGGACATCCTCATCGGCTAGGTGGAAAGCTAACGCTAGCTGTCCACCTGTCCCATCCATCCTGCTTGTAAGTGTCTGCTCATTAAACAACAAGCTGGACTACATCCTCCTTCAACGAAACTCCCAACGTGAGTTCAGTGACTGCTGTGTTTTTGTTGTTGTGGAAACATGCCTGAACAACAGTGTACGGAACCGGGACTATCCAGCTACCAGGCTGCTCTCGCCCGGCCCGTGGAGGTGGGCTGTGTTAAACGGACTGGTGTAGAAATAAAATCCAACTAGCTACTGCTAACTGCTGGTGGAGCTTGTGACTGTTAAATGCCGACCATTCGACATTCCACGCTAATTCACGGCTGTGTTTATACTCTGTGTTTAGCTACACCAATGCTAGTATGCGTTAGCTGAACGTTACGGATCCTGCTTGCAAGTGTCCGCTCATTTAGACCACAAACTGGACTACATACAACTTCAACGACACTCCCCAACGTGAGTTCAGAGACTGCCGTGTTTTTGTTGTTGTGGAAACCTGCCTGAATAGTGTACCGGACTGTCCAGCTACCAGGCCTGCTAGCCCTCCGAGCTAGAGATGCCCTGTCGCCGGTAAAAGAGGTGGGCTGTGTTAACACCGAAGTGGTGCAGAAATGTGGTGATTTGTATCCATTTAACTGCTAACTGCTGGTGGAGTTTGTGACTGTTAAATGCCGACCATTCTACATTACACACTAATTCACGGCTGTGTTTATGCTCGGTGTTTACAGCCCACCAAGCCTAATGCTAGTATGCGTTAGCTGAACTTTACGGAGCCTATAAAGTGTGTGTACTAAATGTTGCGGTTTAGTATGTCGTTTTTATATAATGTCGTTTTTTATATATGTTAAATGTGTAACACCACTTGAGTCACGATGAAACGTCGTTTGCCGTATATGGTTGAAATGACAATAAAACAGCGCTGAGTTGAGTTGAATGCCTCTGTCGGTCTGTGAAGCGGTAGGCGTGGCTTGGGAGTGGACTCAAAGCAACGAAGCAGGTGCATTCTGGGATTTGGTGTTTTTCATCCATATAAGACCAAAACACATTTTCTGGCTTTTCTCGGCCTAGAAGGCACCAATTTCAATTTTTTTTTCACATTTCTACTACATAAGTGACCCAATTTAAAGATATATTCAGCTTTCCAGCGGTGAAATATTCCTTTAACTACTACGACTACTATATCTAGTCACTGTTCCATTATCTTTATTGTGACTATTATTGCCACTGTTCATCACACCCCCAACCGGCAATGTCAGACACCGCCTACCAAAAGCCTGGGTCTGTCCAAGGTTTCTTCCTAAAAGGGAGTTCTTCCTCGCCACTGTCGCACTAAATGCTTGCTCTTGGGAATTACTGGAATTGTTGGGTCTTTGTAAATTATAGCGTGTGGTCTAGACCTACTCTATCTGTAAAGTGTCCTGAGATAACTCTTGTTATGATTTGATACTATAAATAAAATTTAATTTAATTACTTCCTCATGTTTTCAACCCGCCCATAGAAGGTTGGACTGGTCTTTACACGTAGCTTACCAAAGAAAACCGAGTGTCATCCATCTTGTAGCTTTGCTAAACAGGCTCTCTTTTCATCAGCAAACTTTTACAACAATTATGTACATTCAAACTACCGCACGTGTACCACCGGGATACATTGGTACAGATCGGAGAATATGCAAGAAACTTTAATGAGGGCTGGAGTATAACCTAGCTAGGTGGAAAGCTAACGCTAGCCAGCCGCCTGTTCCATCAATCCTGCTTGCAAGTGTCCACTCATTAGACAACATACTGGACTACATCCAACTTCAACGAAACTCCCAATGCAAGTTCAGAGACGTTGCTGTGTTTTTGTTGTGGTGGAAACATCGCTGAACAACAGTTTTATCGGACTATCCAGCTACCAGGCCTGCTGCTCTGTCGCCGGGTAAGACTAGTGGAGGTGAGCTGTGTTAACACGGACTGGTGCAGAAATGGGGTGCTTGGATCCAACTAACTGCTGACTGCTGGTGGAGTTTGTGACCGTTAAATGCCGACCATTCTACATTCCACTTAAATTTACGGCTGTGTTTACAGCCCACCAAGCGCTAATGCTAGTATGTGTTAGCTGAACCTTACAGAGCCTATAATGTGTGTGCACTAAATGTAGCCTGTTTCGTATGTCGTTTTTATATATTTTAAATGTGTAACACCACTTGATATTTAATAAAACACACTTGAGTTGAGTTGAATTCTGCCTCACTGTCTGTCTGTCTGTAAACGGTACCAAGCCACGCTTGGGAGTGGACTCTAAAGCAGCAAAGCAAGTGCATTCTGGGATTTAGTGTCTTTCATTCATATGAGCCAAAAACATCTTCTGGCTTATCTCGGCCTAGAAGGCACCAATTTCTAAAAAATGTTCACATTTCAAGTGACCCAATTTAAAGATATATTCGTCTTTCCAACGGTGAATTATCCCTTTAACATAGGCCTAGGCTACTCCCCAACACTTGTAAACAGACTTTGATGTGTAAAATCAGTTGAGTTCCCCTTTAAGTAATCTTTTGAATGCAGTGCATTCAATTGTATTTTTACAGTGGTAAGGCAAGGCAGCTTTATTTGTATAGCACATTTCAGCAACAAGGTAATTCAAAGTGCTTTACATAAAACATTAAAAAACAGAACAATTTCAATGCATTAAAAGACAAAAAAATGTAAAGAGCAATTAGAAAACAATTTAAAACAATTTAAAATCATTAAAAGACAATAATAAAATTTACAGTGCAGTATAAGAATTTTAAAGAAAGAGCAATTAAAAATAGGTTATTTAAAGAAATAGGTCTTCAGCCTGGATTTAAAAGAACAGAGTTGCAGCGGACCTGCAGTTTTCTGGGAGTTTGTTCCAGATATGTGGAGCATAAAAACTGAATGATGCTTCCCCCTGTTTAGTTCTGACTCTGGTAGTCAAGTAGACCTGTCCCAGACGACCTGAGAGGTCTGGGTGAGTCATAGTGTAGTAGCAGATCAGAAATGTATTTTGGTATTGCTACTTTTACCTAGAATAAGTAAAGCAACCACTCCCTCCACTGCTGTTAAATTACCAAATGATAATTCTTTACTTCTGCATGGTTCTTTCAAACAGGCTCACTGTTCACTGAAGGATCCACCAGGTGGCAGTCTAAGTTTCAGCATGAGTTCTTTAAACACACTGAGGCCTGAAAGCTAACTGTTAGATCACACTTTAGTTGCTTAATAATACAATAATTGTAGATTTTTACTGGAAATGACAGTAAAGTAGTTAACTGTAGTAGTGGGCACTTAATCTATTTTTAGCCTACTAGTCCAGTTTGTGCAAGTACAATATGCCCCTTACATTTTCACATGCAGGCTATCAAACACCTGTACCAGTGCAGACCTGAATATGTAAAATATTCACACACACACACACACACACACACACACACACACACACACACACACACACACACACACACACACACACACACACACACACACACACACACACACACACACACACACACACACACACACACACACACACACACACACACACACACACACACACACACACACACACACAAAAGAGGGAGTGGTTCACTAATGCGCCAACCTCCGCCAGCAGCCAAAGAGTTAAATTGCCGAGCCTGTTGTTGAACGCACCATCCAACCGGGCTGTGTCGCTAAGGGAAGATAGGCTACTTGTGAAAAAAGCAACAGATCCCCAGCTGGAAAACAACCCCACATCTGGCACGCGAGCTGAGCAGGGACAACTGGAGGAATATCTCAGCGCGTGATTAAATGCGTGACTGGATCATTGTCAGGTTTCCTCCTTGTGTGGAGAAGAGAAAAGTTGTCAGGAAGAGTTGTGCATTTTGGCGTTGCATTATTTGGATAACATTTGTCAAAAAAGGGGGGTGAGGAGTTGCTAAGTGGTTCAGCCATATATGCACGTATAGCCTACTGCCAATTTTTTTTTTGCAACTTGTTTTCCCCAGCGGAAATAAGTGCAACATCTGGAAGCATTCATTTAGCCTAAGTCACATTGTGCAATCTATTCGACAAAAACATTTTAAAAACACACATTAAGTTAGCCTTACCACATGCGTTTTGTTGCGACAACAGACGGAGTTTTGTAACAGGTGGTTTTTATTGAGCGTCTCACTTTGACGCTGTTTGGATCGTTTTATGCTGTCATTTTGTGGAGTGGGGTCTGAAATGAGTGCGGACTTTGCGTTCATTTATTGAGTTCTTTGTAGGCTACGAGTGGACACCAGCTTGTAACGGAAGGGCGAGCAGCCAGAAGGTCCCTAGCTGCTTCTAAATGATCAGCTCGGTGTGCGTTTCGTCTTACCGGGGGCGCAAGTCAGGCAACAAACCTCCATCTAAAACATGTCTGAAGGAGGAGATGTACAGAGGGGAAGACTCGGACAAAATTATCATTAATGTGGGCGGCACTCGACATGAAACCTACAAGAGCACCCTCAGGACCCTGCCGGGCACACGCCTGGCATGGCTGGCAGACCCGGACCTGCAGGTCAACTCGGACGCTGCACCCCCGAGTGCCGAGTTATTCTTCGACAGACACCCGGGCATCTTTGCCTACGTGCTGAACTACTACCGAACCGGCAAGCTGCACTGCCCGGCCGACGTCTGTGGGCCGCTCTTCGAGGAGGAGCTGGCGTTTTGGGGGATTGACGAGACCGACGTGGAGCCGTGCTGCTGGATGACCTACCGGCAGCACCGGGACGCTGAGGAGGCTCTGGAGACATTTGAACCGCCAGACCCGGAGACCGACGACGACAGAGAGATGCCGAGGCGGTTCGGCATCGAGGACTGTCCCGACAGGTCGAGGGGCTGCTGCGAAGTTTGGCAGCCAAAGGTCTGGGCCTTGTTTGACGACCCGTACTCGTCCAGAGCAGCCAGGGTGAGTTCACCAGGTGTTTTTTGTACTTTAATGGGCACATGTAAGTGCAAGACCATAAAACCTGCAAGTGATTTCCATTTAGAAAAAAAAAGGCGCACGTTGTCCTAATCAACCGTAATCAAACAGGTGTCCCTACATAGTTCAGCCAATCAGGCATCAGTTAGCCTACAGCTAACCTCTGTAATATTCGTTCATTCGTTTTTTTAAATAAAATCAAAAAGCAATAAAGACTTGTTTTCTCAATAGTCGTTTCCAAAATCAAGATGAAAAAACAGATTACTACTCAATTTTCCAATTACAACGCGATTAAGCTAGCAAAGCAGTTTTGCGTATACTACATGTGTGGTAATTATTAAGTTTGGAAATCCCACGATCTATACAAAGCTAACGTCAGCTTAAGTTGGCTGGCAGACTAAAAAGGGAGCGACTAGAAATTCTCTAAGAGCAAATTGCTCCACAATATGAATAACGTTACAGTTTGATTATAACTTTTATTTAGTGTATGATCACAATATTAAACTCGAGGGAGCGTTTGATTTACCGTCATATTATTGGCTTTTCCGAGCATCTTGGGACACCTTAACGTAGCGCAGTGTAAATGTATGTGTTTTGCCATCGTCAAAAAGCTGCATCATAATGACAGAATATTCCTCCAGTCCTGGCCAATGATTACAACAGATCCCGTTGCTCTGGACGGAGACCAGTTCAGGATATTAGAAGCACTTTTCCGGTGGCGCTGAGCGTTACTGCGCAGCCTCCAACTGAGAGAGACGATGTAAAAGTGACGTGAGCAACCTGTCTGAAAGTTGTAAGTCTTCTGGTAGCTGTGCCAAGAGAAATCTCAATCATTCCCAATGTTACAGAGACGGAGAGCGTATAATATACAATCTAAGATAATTATTGCAAACTATAATGCTAATTAAAGGTGCAATATGTAATATTGTGTGTAATACTGGCAGCTAGCGGTTAAAATAGTTACTGCACTACCAATTCAAAATACTGGAGAGTCGTTTCCCCCGCCCCCTCCTGCCCAGACTCGAAGTTCACGGGGGTTGCCAGGCTGAGACCGCAGCATTCACAACAACGTTGCTAGACACTTTTCTCACATAGCCAGACATTACTCCACAGCACAGCCGGAGTAGCTAACGTTAGATGCTGGCTATATTGACAGTCATAAAGCCCCATGCTCCGCGCGGAGCTCTGTAACCAACTGACAGACACTTTTGCACTTTTTCGGACAAATTACAGTATGAACCGCTAAAAAACAACAAACAACCTCACTATCCTCTCCACACGCCAGTCAGGCACACTTCCTCGGCTTAGAATTACAATACGAACCGCTAAAAATACCACTAGCTACCTTACCGACGGAACACACTTCATTGGCTTAGAATTATGGCAAAAATCGCTAAACACACTGCAAACTCACAGTCCTCTCTTTCCGATTTACAGCCCCCCTCTCGTGGCTTAAAATAACTCACCGTTGTCGGCTCCAGCCGCTGAAGAGGCTACATGCTGTAAACAGCCGTGGGCAGCTTGCCTGGTTCTCCGGTAACGTTAACAGGTAGCAGGGTTAGCATGGCGGCGTTAGCCAGGACCAGTCGGGATCACTTTACTGGCTATGTCTCAATTGTTTTTGCGAGTAACCAACTCGGGTACTCTAGCTATATAATTCAATGTGAGAACACAAATGTTGAAATGACAAAAAATGCCCGTCCCTAGTAGCTGTGATAAATTAGCCTGAAGCTAATGCTTACCGGTTCAGGAGAAAATAAGCCAACTCTGCGTCCTTTTGGGCTCTAAGCTGTCTCCATCTTTCAAATACATCTCCATTATTTACCAGGGGGTTGTTATGTCTCTGGTCACGCAACTGTTAGAAAAATGCTGTTTTCTTTTTTTTAGGTCGGGTAGAATCTATCTCCATTGATCCTGTTTGTTTGTTTGCTGCTTTCATGGCTGTACTAACGTTACAGCTGTAGCGCGCTGGGTTTACGTTTTTACAGGTATATCTGGCAACCCAGCCTGGCTGTCAAACTGGGCCGTTGATAACAACACACAGATCAAAACATAAACATAAATTCCGTCACGGAATGTAAATTTCAAAAAGAAAAAATACTGAAATTAGCATTGTTGTCAGAAAAGATAGTATTTCAGTTTAACATGTTTCCTTAATATCTGATGAGGCATTGGTGTCATTTTTGGATTTATTACAGTACAAATATTACATATTGGACCTTTAACATGAGTAATTAACTTAAACAGCTAACGTAAGTCGAAACTGCCTGCGAGCTTCTCCTGTACTATACGGTAATTCCTCTACTATGCGACAGTAAGTCGCTTGGTTATGACACAATCGTTAGCCTATTTTTATAAAAGCATCCGCCACGGAGCCATAACGTGAGGTACAAGGTAATGGAGCCTTTTATACATTGTCGTGTTTCTTTAGAAATAAACAACGGACAAATAGAGTCTTTAAACGCTTCAGATGTAAAGTTATTCGCTGTCAAAGTGACGTCAAAATGAATGGCAGTCAATGGAATGCTAACGGGACGAGATCGCTTTGTAGCATCAAAATGGCGCCATAGGAGGTTCGAGTTCTGAAGCGAAGCTTACCCCCTTGGATATTACTTCTTCTTTTTATTAGTTTTGCGTCCCATATAGAGTCCTAGTAGACATCACTTCCAGGTCACATAATTTGCTTCAGTTGAAAATATCAAAATTGGATGAAACTTTCCTTTTTTTTTTTTATTTGAGCACAAAATCGGAAATTTGACTTTTATTAAAGGTCTTTACTACAGCGGAGGCATACAACTGCGAGGCAGTGAGTCTAGTTTTCTTCTAGTCTTTGAAAAAACTCACAGACAGAAATCTACAGTATTTTATCTATCTAGTCACTTGTGTTTGGGGTCACTCCCTAACTATTAGACCTCTTATGAACACACCATCCAAATAGATGTACTGGGTTTGGGAGGGGTAATGCTGTGTTAAAAATGTAACCATGATGTGACAATGTTTCTATAGAGGCCTTCTAAAACATAGTAAGCAATGAAATCAGGTTAATAAAACAATTTTAAGTATGTTTTTTGAGCTGTTCAAAAGGGCCATGGACCCCCAGGACCCTAAACAACATTAAAATGAATGTATCTTTGTGCTAATTCAGCTTCTTACTTAGTATATATATATATATATTTATATTATATTATATATATATATATATATATATATATATATTATAGTTAGAAGCCATAAACAAATGCATTTATTCAGCTCCCAGGTAAAGTAAAAAAAAAGTAAAATCACTTTTCTTATAATGTATTACAAAACCTGCACTCTCTCCAGACAATTAAATGTTGCTATAGCAGGTTTTCAGTTCTCACTTATATGTTATGAAACTGTACTAAAAATGCTGAAAATAAAGAAAATGCTGTGTCATGACAAACAACACTGTGTTGCTGAAGTGTTCCTACACATGCTGGTCAAGGTTTTCACTCAGGTCCTTACAACCAGGGCTGGACTGGGACAAAAAATTGGCCCACACCCACCGTGATTGGTCAGACACATTCCCTGCAGACAGTCCTCTTAAAATATGCATTCATTCTTAGAGTTATGATTTGTATATTTATGGTATATTTATTATTTTTTATTATTGATATTTGATATTGTATTGCTATTATTGTTATTATTACTAGTATGCTTAATATTGGCTTAGCAACTTTAAAAACAGTTTACTGTTAATTTTAACTATTGTAAGATTCATATTTTGTCGCTTTGGACACAAGTGTCTGCTAAATACTATAACCATACCCATAACCCTTCCCAAAAGCTACAATAAAGCTGAGAGTAGTATATGCCCTGGAAAAGAGCACCAATACAAGAGAAGCTAATTAAGCCATTCAGGGAACACTGATGCTTATATCATCACTGATTTTATAAATCCACAGACTTTTCAGCTACCCAACAGGCTAAACGCTAGCATTTTCAATGTAAGCTTAGCAGTTAGGTCACCTGACAGCCACTAACTTTAATGTTAGAGCCAAACTGCTTGTTATCGTTATGACATGACACACACACACACACACACACACACACACACACACACACACACACACACACACACACACACACACACACACACACACACACACACACACACACACACACACACACACACACACACACACACACACACAGCCTCCCTCCCTTCCTGAGAGTCCCTGTTAATTTGCCTACTCCTTACCACATCGTCAACTACTCTCTCTTCCATCTTTTCCTCACTCGCTCCCATGGCCCTGTCATGGTCACTCGCCTCATGTTGTTTCTGCTTCTCTGTATAGCCAGCCACCTCTCCTCCTCCTCGGCTTCAGGTAATGCTGATGTTGAAGCAGCTATTACAGCCCCAAACGTGTCAGAAATTTTGGCACATTTTGAGGAATCTGCCTGTAGATTCTTAATCGTTTTCTCCTGTAATTTCTCTGCACTTCCCTTGCGCTTTGGTGGTCGTTTGTCCATTTTAACGTGAATGCTAAACTTCCAGCATAACTATTACAGCTTCGTGTCTCAGGGTTGGGAGGCATGGCCATAGTGGGATTCGTAAATTTGCGGCCCGGAGTGGGGAGGGGGGTTCCTGGATATGATTGGGTCAGGCCAGTGCCAATAAAGAAAATTAACCAATGGGCCGCTGTGAGTTCTTTATGGGCCGGCCCCGCCCGGCAAAAAAAAAGGGCCTATTTATATCGGCGATTCGGCCCAAAAGTGCGTCGGCCCACCGGGAAAATGCCCGGTATGCCCAATGGCCAGTCCAGCCCTGCTTTACAACACAAGTGTTTGAAAGGCTACAGGAGTGTGCATTCATGTACAGTGTCTCATAAGCAGAAGAATGGGGTTCAAATACACCATCCATCCATCTTCGTTGGGGTCAGGTCGCGGGGGCAGCAGCTCCAGCAGGGGACCCCAAACTTCCCTTTCCCGAGCCACATTAACCAGCTCCAACTGGGGGATCCCGAGGCGTTCACAGGCCAGGGTGGAGATATAGGGAAGACCCAGGACTAGGTGCAAATACACATATAGGCAAAAATAAAATCCGTTGCTAATTTGTGAATAGTATTTTTATTAATTTTTTTAAAGATCGTCATGTCAAAATTTAAATGACATGTATTTATGATTTTAACATATACAAACCCCTCAAAAATCTATCTCAGTTTCTCATTTCATCACGACGAACAAGATACACTTCTGGTTGGTTTATCGATAAAATAAATTTTTCTATGTTTCTATTAAAACAAATTTGCTCTCATTTCTTCCACAGGGGACATCAGCCATTTGTAAGCATTTGAAAGTATGCTATGCCTAATGGCTTAGCAACAAAAGCAGCAGAGAGCCTAATGAAGTAAACGTGAAAGCAAGTATAGAGTGTCACTATAGCAGGAGTTTTCAGGCAAAGGGCCAGGAGCTTTCGGCGGTCAAAAAGAGAAAGCGAGTGACTGATCCTCACTCTAATTTCTGTTTGTAGAGTTGAATGGTCTATTCACAGGCTCCCACAGTGTTGCAGAAGTGTAGTGTTCTTATTACATGCCAGTCACAATACAAATAGTGTTTATTTAAGCTTCACGTCCAGGTGGTATTTGCAGGCTGTCACTGTAGAACAGCTGACATCTCTGAGTCACAGCTGCCATCTGAAGATGACCACACACTGCCTGCCAGTTCATCACGTCTGTCTCTCACCATTTAATATTTGTAAATGAATCAATCAGGATTTGCAAAGTTCTATGGCGAAACAGCCAGTGTTGTGCCTGAGAGTGTTCATTGAACGATAGTTCATGAACTCGTTCATATTTTGGGTGAACGTGAACTGAACGCACTGTATTACTGTCTGTGAACTCGTTCATTCTGGTGTCTGGCTCTCTCAGTTTAACTTCGTTCAATAGGGTGCCAGATTTCTATAGAGCCTTCCAGGCGAAAACCCGGCTAAAACACACCGTAAACAGGCCTTAATATGTAGCGGAAAAAACACCCAATCTGGCAACATCAGCCACCAGTGTCAGCATGGAGCATGGAGGCGACGAAGCAGCAAGGAGGCGTCGTATGATCATTTAAACAAGTTTTATGACAAGGTCGGTGAGGATGCGAAAAATCTTACATTTCTGTGCAAACTTTGCCCACCAGCTTTCCAAAAGAAAATCCACACTTCACTCACATCCACAGCAAACCTGAAATGGCACATTGAACTGATTTGGATATGAAGATGAAATCTGACGCATAGTTTCAGTGTTAAAACTGATAAAATAATTGTGTCTTTTGAAAAATAATAGCTCGCAGCAACATATGGAAAAAAAGAACTATGAACTAGTTCATTTTTGGAACTGTGAACTTAGTTCAAAATTTTGAAGTATGAACCATGAACTGAACTAGTTCATTTTAAAATTTGTGAACTGAACTTTGAACTAGTTCATGTAGAAAGTGAACTTTCCCAACACTGGAAACAGCAGTGTAGATATGAGTCTGGAAGTATGTAATAACGAGTGATGGCGGAGCCATATTGACCCGGTCATAATGTTCTTTGTCCATTTCCTCTCCAGCTGATTCATGTACGCATGTTTGCTCTGTGTGCATTCTGAGAGGATGCAGAGTGCATTTTGAGGGACTCATGTTACCTTTATGGCTTTTTTATTTCAAAGAGCCTCTGAGCTTCTCTCAGGTAATGTGATTCTTGAAAGCCGGAAGGGAGGTTAATCTGTCCATCATTCCAGCCACATCCTCCTCCACTATATCAACCAAGATTTGAGGTGCAGCTCTGTAAAAGTTGCCACATGAAGCCTCTATTCTGATGATGGCACCATTTACAAATCGACATGAGAGGATCATATGCAGCTGCTTATACAGAAGGTACTAAAACAGTAATGACTGAAGTGCTGACTCTCAGCTGAGGGTGTGTACATTCACATCAGATGAACATTGTATGAATTGTAGTCCTTGTTGGCCATGCTAGGCGCCCCTGACCTTTCCTCAAGCGCCACCATGAGGTTGGCATTTGTGGTTTTGAGTGAAATTCTTCAACAACTCTTTGATGAATTTCCATTGCTAGATATTGGGGAAATAACTTTGCTGATCCCCTGACTCTTTTTCATTTCGCGCCATCAACAAGTCAAACTTTTAATGCTTCCAATCCTTTTTTTTATTATCAAATATCTGCAAAACTAGCCTAATGACATTCCCATCAACCCCAACTGTACTTTGCGTTAGCATGCTACCATTAAACTAAGAGCGTGGCAATGACAAGTAAACATTAAACCTGCTAAACATCAGCATGTTAGCGTTGTCACTGTGAGCATATTGGCACACTCACGTTAGCATTTAGTGTCACAGAGCCACTAGCATGTATGGCTGTAGTCCTTCAATTTTAAGGGGCAAAAAGTTAAAATACCCTTAATGCCAAGTCGTATTAATTCATATTTGGTTGTGAACCCTTTATAATCAACTACTGGCTGAAGTTTATGTCTCAGAGACATCAGGATGCTTAGCCAGGCATTTACCGCAGCCAATTTCATATCCTTGCTTGTTTAGGGGCCTTTTGCCTTCAGTCTGGACTTCACAAAGTGAAACTCATGTTCAGATGGATTGACATCAGGTGACTAATGACTTTAGTTTGACATTAAAACCTTCTTGTCTGACCTGTCTGTATATTTAGGATCACTTACCTGCTGCATTGTCCTAAATGTGGGGGTCTACAATGTCTACCCTGTTCACCAAATATGGACGTGAACACTCTCAAATATCTTTTAAAGCTGAAGGTCAGACCATTAACTTCATAGTGATTGTTTTAAACCGCTGAAGCACAGAGCCAAAGCAATAAAAACACATAATTGTTCTAATACTATGGAAATAAACACATTTAAACACCTGGAGAGCTCCATGGCACTGAAAGTGTACCAGGCTTTGTAATCTCAGTTTAGTTACATGTGACAATTAGACTTGACATTAATGCTCAGATGAGATAACTTTGTTTAATCTTCCCATGTGCAATATTTCATTAATTCCACGGCACTGCTGCCTGTAATTAATCACCACTGTGGTAATGGGCTGCAACTTGTTAACAGTGGTGAGCAATTAAAACTGCCTTTCCCACAGAAAAGAGCAACATATTGTATCCAACGTAGAGAAAGAAATCCATTTGTATTTGTCTGGGGACCAAGGGTTTAACGGTTGTGGGATTGTTGAGGTCTGAAGCACATTATGTGGAGTCTACATTTCCATCTATTTGGCAATATAAGATGCGGTTTTACTTTTAATTAGTTCAGATTTGATTGACATTTACATTCTGATTCATTAAAGGCGAATTCCGGTTGATTTCAACACGTAGCTCTGTTGTTTGTAAATTTGGAGTGCTGTCAGTAGCGAGAAAAACGAAAACAATCGGTGTTGCCTACACCGTGTTATCCTCCTGCTAGCGTTAGCACCCAGGAGGCTGAAACCAAGCAAGTTTTAAATGTTTTTTTTAGCCTCTTAACATGTTCGAAATGTCATTACAAGTGCCTACCCATGTGAAGTGATTCCTTCCGAGTGAACACAGTGAATCTGACTGCAGTAGATGTGAAAGAAATGCATAAAATGTGTGCTAATTCAGCTCTGTTTAGTTGAGAGGGCAGGACGAGTGCTTCGGGACCGTCTACAAACTATAACACCGAAAAGAGATACAAATATATTTATTAATTTAATGATTAAATAAGGTAGTGTCTCCAAACTTACCTCAATTATAACTTGTCTCCTGCTTATTTTACTACAGTACTTACTTTTAAAGGTCCCATGACATGGTGCTCTTTGGATGCTTTTATATAGACCTTAGTGGTCCCCTAATACTGTATTGAAGTCTATTTCCTGAAATTCAGCCTTGGTGCAGAATTACAGCCACTATTATGACCTCATAACGAGCAAGATTCCAGATCGGCCCATCTGAGCTTTCATTTTCTGAAAGGCAGAGCAGGATACCCAGGGCTCGGTTTAAACCTATCACCATTTCTAGCCACTGTGGGACCATCGGCAGGCTGGGGGAACTCATATTAATGTTAAACCTCATAAAGCAACACGGCATCATGACTTTGCGTAAACATACACGCCACTTTCCTAAAGCCAAATGGCGTGTTATTGTACGCATTTTCAGCTATCCACGTGTATATCTATGCCGTATACAGCAGATGTAAACATACCCACCACATGGCCTTGCCACGTTGAGTGTTCTCGCGAGAACACGCCGTACTATCGCGAGAACGTCACACGCCTGTTAATAAAAAATAAAAATAAAAGAAAATAGTTGGGTTTAGGAAAAGAACACAGGGAAAGGCTTTAGTAATAAAACAGTGACAAAAACACGGAAAATAACAACAAAAACGCTTAGGAAAACAGTAAACAGTTGGGTTTAGGAAAGAAACATTGGGTAAGACTTAAAAAAAAAAAAAAAAACGGCTGAAAAATCGCCACGAGCGGGACGCAAAATCGGCTCTGCTGGGTGAAAGTCCTATGTTTTACCCATCCACCACCCCCGTTCCTTTATACTACTCGCTACGGCGGAAATTCACTCGCAATGTAGGTCAATGTCGGCCGATTATTTGTCTTGATAACACGCCAAATTGGCGTGTCATACTTACGCCAATTCATGAGATCAGTCTGCATAAAGTGACATTTTCATGCCATGGGACCTTTTTAAAAAATAAGCATATGCCTATTTTTGAAAATATATTTGCATCTCTTTTCGGTGTTATAGTTTGTAGACGGTCCCGAAGCACTCGTCCTGCCCTCTCAACTAAACAGAGCTGAATTAGCACACATTTTATGCATTTCTTTCACATCTACTGCAGTCAGATTCACTGTGTTCACTCGGAAGGAATCACTTCACATGGGTAGGCACTTGTAATTACATTTTGAGCATGTTAAGAGGCTAAAAGCACATTTAAAACTTGCCCGGTTTCAGCCTCCTGGGTGCTAACGTTAGGAGGACAACACGGTGTAGACAACACCGATTGTTTTCGTTTTTCTCGCTACTGACAGCATTCCAAATTTACAAACAACAGAGGTAGGCTACGTGTTGAAATCAACCGGAATTCGCCTTTAAAGATGCAGTAGGTAAATCTTATAAAACTAACTTTCTCTTACATTTGCTGAAACTGACCCTATGTTCCAGTAGAACTACATGAATTATGTAAGATAAAAAAAATCCAGCTCCTCTGGCACCACCTACAGCCTGTACTGCGATTGGCAAAATTCCACCGCTCCCAGTTGATTTTCTCCAATCAGGGCCACAGGGGTGTCTATCTGCCTTTCAATCACTGCTCAGGCACGTACACGCATATATAGCGTTCTCCCCTCCCCCCTCCCCGTGCACGAGCTGCAGAAAGGTTTCCCTAAACTCCGGTGAATATTGGAGTGGCTTTTCGGAGGTGGCGTGACCTCCGGGATTTTAAAGATCTGAAGAACGATGCAGACGTAGCCACATTTCTTCTCGACAGGTAACATAATTACCATGAATGATTTATATTTCACTTGGTTATTAGTAGTCAAAAGTCCACAAAGCTACGTTGGTGAGGATAATGGTAACGTTTGCACAGTGGTCGGCCTGATATGATGCTGAAATGGCTAACGCTATAGCCTGCTAGTTAGCATCGTTTTATTGTTGGTGAGTAAAGTTAACGTTGTGTTAGTGTTTAGTTATTGAAAATGTTGTCTGTCTGACATGCCGGCAGTTCTGTCAAACTCCCTTGTGTGGGAGGGGCTTAGGAGACGGCTTGGGCTGCAGCAGAAAGGTGGGAGGGACTGAGAAGTTGTCTCTGTTCAAATTTGTTAGCAAAGTCCTGGTTCTTCACAATCTTACCTACAGCAGCTTTAACCAGGTTAGATACTGTCAAATTTGAGATGTTTAAAGACATTCATCCTTGTTTTAAATGTGTAAAGATTAAATGTTGATATGTACAGATTTAATTAGGTTTTATCAGTATTTTACTAGTATTGATAAATTTGGGTGGATTGTCCAACCCTAATAAGAACTAAAATATAGACATCTCATCTTTGTCTTAAGGGAACATCAATGTAGTCATTTTCTCTTTCCACATCTTCATCAGAACCTCATTTCTGCTTTTAGGGCTGAAACGTCACATTTTGCCTCGGTGTTACACCCAGCTGATAAATAATAAAGGAGCATTATGAGCAGAACTTCTAGTTCCTTTGGGCCCGTCTTTCACTGCGCTGAAATCTGCTGCTCGACGAATGGAACACATGATATGATTTTTCACACGTCATTAAAGCAGTGCTGCCTTGTTAAGGAGACTCTGAATTTTCAGGCCAAGAGGGATGTAATCATGTGTGATTATGTTGGTTGTTTATTCTGCTCGGTTCAAAGCTGTTTGCTGAAAATAGATTGGCTGTGTTGCTGTGAGGTCAGCATATGCATCACAAAGTATACACAGAGTTGCAGACTTTTTTTTGTGTAGAAAAAAAAAAATCACAAAATAAACATTTCTGAAAATATCATCTTACTTCCACCTAAACCAAAGAGCAATGATCAGTGAGGTCGACTGTTGGTATTTGAGGTGCAACTTAACTGACAATCGTCAATGTGATTTACATTTTTTTTTATTTTATTTTTTTTACCCTCTGACACCCATGAATGTTTAATGATTTATTTACTTTCCAGCCTGTACTTTTGTTTTGAGACAGAACGTTCCGCTTGTTGAAATTTTAACATACTCTTAAGTCACGATGCACTCAGTGTAACCTCTTCAGTAGTCTTTGGATTTTGACAAAATAAAGTTTCAGCACAAGGTTAATTTTCTGGCTTATTTCTACAGAACCTTCAACTGCAGTAAATCTCAGGGTCTTCATCAGGATAGCTTATTCTCAGTTGTCATCTCAAGTTTGAAACTTAAGTCACACAATGGTGTATCGAACAGATTGTTTGTATACGGGGGGAAGATCATAACCCCTGTCTCTGTTCAAAAATGGTCTCTGCCATCGGATGTGGTTGGCCTGATCTTTCTCCAGTTGTCCACTGACTCCTGGATGATAACCTTTGACCTCTTTTCAGTCGATGCTGCGGCCGGCTTTGGTGTGGTGTTTACAGACAGCTGATGTTTCTCTCATCATCAACCCTATCCTCCTCGTTAATGAGATGTTCTGCTCTGTGTAGGAAGGTCTTCAGCACTGATCTTTTATGTTGTAGGTGGTGGTTTTTGGATTTGGCAGACTCCTATTCCTTCTGCATTTCATTGATTGATGATGAAGGTTGATAAAGCTGAAAGTTACTCAACTTCACATTCCTACCATTTTCCCCGCTTCTGGTTCCATGAAATATAAACGTGTGACCTTGAATAACTCATTTACAGATACCCAGGAGAAGCACAGCTGACAAGTTCTCCTCCATCCTCAGGTGGACCGACTCTAAATAAGTGTGACACGAATTCCAAGAAATCATCAGAAGTGGCTTTGCAGCTGCTGACTTCTCAGAAGGCTTGTTGTTGTGGTTCTTGCGTATCAGTGTTAGTAACCGAGCGAAATGCTGAACAGCTGGAGGTGATGGACGTGATGGGACTCCCCAGCTGCTGCACACTGACGCACAGCCTGCTGCCCGTCCTGTCTCGCTCCCTGCCACTCTGATTTTCCCAGCTGGGACCGGTCGGCTGTCCCCTCGGGGGAACCTGTGTCAGTGTGCAGCAGCTGGGGAGTCCCATCACGTCCACTGACACCTGATGGCCTCGGATCAATTTCTTTTTGGCACCAGTGTTGGCGTTACATATCCTCAGAGGCTTCACTATGCTCTACTCCTGTACGTATAGTGCTCAGAGACTTTTATATTATAAATATATTTATATTATATTATATTACATAGATCATTCATTATTTCAGTTCTGTCAGGTCCATTAAGTCAAGAACACACATGACAATAAAAATGATTTAGGAAATTTTTATTGAATAATTGCATTTCAGCTAATAAATTCTGAATTAAATTTTGGCGGTATGGCTCTGTTCAGGGAGTCCTCTGACCTTTTCATGAGCACCATGAAATAGCAGAGAGTCAGAGGACAGCAGCAGCATTAGGGAACGCTCACACAGTTTATGACTGTGTGAGCTGAACTATTCCCCCACATGAACAGAGCAGCAACGATGACATAGAAGCAAATGCCACGTTATACACGACAAGGAGGAGCTGGGGAGGAGGTGGGTGGCAGAGAAGCGAGCAGCAAGCAGGTAGGCGCAAACTGAATCTGCTTTAAATAGGGCGCCCTGTTTGAGTGTAGCCATTAAGCAACGAGGGGTGTTGACCAGCTGATGCGCTACTCCAGATCAGCTGATGCAGCTCAGCTGGAGCAGATCAGCTGATGAGACCGTGTTGTTGGCCAATAGCGTTAGCAGCGTCTTGACTACCTGGCCTGCCAGAACTGACGCTGACGCTCAATTGGTGAGATTTATAAAATGGAAACTCTCAAAGACACTGTAAAGTGCATTTACCTTAAAATTGCAGTAAATGTACTGAAAAAAAAATCTTAAATGCAACTTTATTGATCCCAGGAGGGTTTACTATACTATTACAGCAGCACGAGAAACCGACCATGGAGGAAGTAACTGGATAGAAATTAGTAGAAAAGATATACTAACAAATACGTTAAATAGATAATACTATATACATGTAGTGCTTGTATCAGCTTACCCTTGGGAAGATTGCAGAAGCTACATTTACTTTCCTAGGAAATCTCAGTGTGAACATTCATCATAACATTAGCAGGCTCAGCTGACTAACATGGAAACACTCTGTGGTGGCAAAGAGACATTATGGCAATCACTCCAACACTGTGACTGTGTTTAAAGTTCCCACCATTCAGCCTTAAACCCGATATTGTGGTCTCCCTTTGTGTCAGGCCTTAAATAAACCACACAGACACATTTAAATGCTGCAAGATGTATTGAACAAGACAGACTTGCAGACATGGACACGCGCAAATAATAAGAATACAAACAGCCAGAGAGACAAACACTTCACTAAAAAACCCAAAATACTTTCAGCAAGAGAAGAGGCAGTCATGCAGACACCTCCAGATGCATACACACGTGCGAGGTCAAAATTTGTGGTGTTATTGTTAGACCATGTTGTGCCTTTTATGAGCAGAGCAAATTGCCGTCGTGCCAGGACCTCCAGCACCTTCCCTGAGAGCTGCCCCTGGCTGCAGATACCCAGCTCTGTTTACTTCTTGGAAAAAAAAAACATTTGCTTTTGAGTAAACTATATGCTGTTAGGGCCTGTTGGGCCCTTTCAGAAGCATCTGAACAGCAGCAGGACTTTTTTGGTAGCTGCTGGTTTGTTGTCCTACCGAAGAAGCCCTTTCTGTGTGATGTGTTTTTGTCAAAATCAGGAAAGTGTGAAAATATGTTCTGCTGCAAGAAGATGTTTATTTATACTCACCAAAATGATTCATTCCACTTGGAATGAATAGATACGTGAGACGAATACAGAGATCTGATCGACGATGAAACGGCTTGACAGTTTTTAGAAACATGTTACACGGACACATTCATTGAGGCTTTTGTGTAAACTGAACCTACAACCGTAGGTGTGTTCCAACCATAGACTATAAAATAATGGATGTAGCTAGAGGTGTTGGAAAGAATCATTTCATGTAAGAATTGCGATTCTTATCTTCTAAGCATTTTAATTGATTCAGAACTTTTTTTTTGCGTAATAGCGCTATCGGGAATGCCGCTGTTCTTACCATGTTTTCAATAAAATCATGATGTTGCAGTCCATAATGGTGATCCGCAGCTGCAGTCAATCCATTTTGTCCGCCAGAGACAGTACATTGGCGATAAGGAGTTAGCTTTAGCCTAGCCCAGTCGAACGTCGAACGCCGTGCAACCAGTAACCAGTAACATAGCTCAAGCATGGTGTTTGTCGTTCAACTGGTCGTGAGTCGTTTTCCCAAGATGGCACCCCCCTGTATACGTGAACGGTACTGCCTTTCTAAACTATCTGTTTAATAAACTTTCTGTACACTATACAAAGTTCTCAGTGCTTTGGGTTACATGTGGGGACCCTCATTATGCTACCGTGGAAGTGTGGTGCTATTTTGAGCCTTGTTAGTGGTATAGAAATAGCGATTTCTTTTTACTTTACCCGTGCCCCGACGACTAGCGTTATAAGGTAATTAACGGTTTGCGATAAAACTGGTCAAATTCGATTAGCATGAAAACATATCCCAGAGAACAGTCGACTCGGTACACGTGTTATTAACACGTGTTATTAACTAAGCCGGATTTGTCCTTTAACACTTCTTATTTTGATGTTTACACTGGGCTCCACTATTCAGGTTATTCTTCAGGTCAATTGTGCAACAAGTGAAGAACCACCGTGGGACTGAAGAAGTCCAGAGAGGACTGGTGAAAAGCTGGGGCAATTCTTTTATTAATTGACTTTGGAAATGGTTTTGCTGAGGTGCTTCAACAGAGGGTGAACCCTCTCGTTTGGTAGAGCCCACCTTAATTATTTGGCGCTGACTGTATATCTGGCTCTTTTGTCTGAAAAGCTTTGCAGTAGGAAATCATGGATGAAAGGACACAATGAAAACATATTTTGCATCTGCGTGAATGTGTTAGAGAAACTGTGAGTGCATGGTAATGAGTACTTAATTAATTTTTCGGTGAACAAAGGCTGTTAAAACAAATTCATTGTCAAGGATTTTCAGATGAAAGCAAGCAAAAAATCCACAGTCTATTTTACAGATGCAGTATTTAAAGATTCAATAAGACTGTATGAAATATACACATGTATATGTTGACCACTGAGCAGTGGTAACAAGTACATCTCCAACAGTATATCAAGTAGTTAAGATTAAGTTTGATCAGTTACGTCATTAAAGGTTAATGAATCAGTAATAAGTACCCATTATAATATATATATTAATACAATACTGACAGGGACATTCTGCTGTATAATGAGTAGTGTTACTTTTAATACTCATGCTCACAATAATTCTGGTTGTAAACTGGTAGAGAAGTGTATTGAATTAGTAACTAATCCAGCTGTGTGCTCCTGTTTCTGTTAGTTTCTACTGTATGCTGTTTCTCTGCTGTTTGGCTTGTTGTGATATTCCCCATGACTTAGCCCTGTAACACACACACACACACACACACACACACACACACACACACACACACACACACACACACACACACACACACACACACACACACACACACACACAGACACTGTGCACAGCCTTAGTGATGTTCAGCAGGGAAACCGTGTGCGACAGGGGAACTCTGAGCTCCTCTTGGGGCAGAGCTGAGGCTTCCCTCTTGTCCTGCAGCTCAGTACTCATCTTCTCAGGGGATCAGAGCTGTGAGCGCCTCAGAGCTCACTGAAGAAGGTTGTCATGGTAGAAAGCTGCACATTATCTGGGTGCACAATAGAGCTGGGCCATATGGAGAAAATCAGATCTCACAATATTCTTGACCTAATACCTCGATGTTGAAAATGGCATCACTTTACTGTAATTCAGCCTTTAAAGGTCCAATGTGTAGGAATTTCTCCCATCTAGCGTTGAGATCATATATCGCAATCAACTCTCTCGCACCACGCAGTTCAAAGTACGTATTACAGCTACGGTAGCTTTCACGCTTCAAAAAGCCGGTCTCTTGCTCTTTTCAATATCCTTTTTCTTTTTCTGGGTGAAGAAGAAGAATCCTGTTCTTGAAATTTGGATTTTTAATACGTGTGGTCCTCCATGTTTCCTTCTTCAAACTTGCCGGACTACGATGCCCATTAGCAGCATTAGCAGCACCTGTGAGTTTATCTTGTGACAGCGAATGCAAATGTAACATCTCAAGCCAATAGGAATATTTGGAATTGATGGTGGAGGTAAATATTCATGATAAAAAGGACAAGTTTATGAACGGGCAACACAGATTTTGATAATGAACAACTAAACACGTAACACACTGGACCTTTAAAACCAGGAAAATACAAAACTTAAGATATATTATGATATTCCAAATCTAAGACGATATCTAGTTTCACATCACAATATATCAATATAATATCGACATATTGCCCAGCCCTGGTGCTCAATAGAGATCAGATATGTATTATACTGTATATGTGCAGTATTGCTGTTCTGAATATGGGCTGATATTCTTCCAACTCTCTGAACTCCATAAGCTGTCCTGTTCTTATTTGTTTTATTTGTTCCACAGTGAATTAGTGTCCCCATTGGCCCTTACATGCTTTATTTGTTTTTTTCTAATCACAGACCCAAACACTATAAAGGCGATTGACATATGAGAGGCCCTCGGAGGGAGAAAACAGCTGAGTGCACGCAAAGCACATTTATCCAGCTGAAAGATTAGAAAGGTTTGAGAGAAATTACAATTTGCCCAGGCTTTAGTAAACAATAAGACAGTAATGGGTATGAGTTAGCACACAATGTTAACACAAACACAGACAGGCACGGCCATTGTGCTGAATTAGGTGGATGCCATGCAGCCACATTGTTCAATATAGCTCCCATCAGTTGTAAAAGCGGTTTGACTCACTCACCATTTTTGTTTGAATTTGTACTTTTAAGACAAATCATTTGTTTTAAATTATATTGTATTTGTTTTAGAGGGAACACTGACAGCAGTGTTTCACTCACTGAAACAGGGCAGGTAACTGTAAGTCTTTCATGACTCAGCTCATTGTCCAGAGTCTTAAAACTCGCTGTTCTGTGTCTCTGCTCGTCTCTTCACTTCCCTCTCTACGACATGTGTTGTCACCAGATTAAACAAAAAACCTCCTTTGTCGGTACAAAATCGAACCATGAGACTATTTTCTGTGTGATATACTGTATATGAAACACAACTCTCACAGTAGCCCCATGGTTGATGTATATACTGTATAGCACATTTCAACAAGGTGCAACAAGTGCTTTACATAAAACATTAAAGAGCAGTTAAAAAATAAAAAAATAAAAACATTTGTTAAAGAGAATATAATTGGAGGATAGGATGTCATAAGGCGGCACAGTGGCAGTGATGCTGTAAAGTAGATTATGTTTGATATTTTTGGGGGTTTCCACTTGGGCTGCATGGTTGGTATAAAATGACAGTATCAAATAATTGCCATTTTATCAGCTTAATTATCAATTGCACTCTTTTTCGAATCATCACAATAAACTTGCATCCTTCCTTACTTAGATGTTGTCAAAGTTTGTGTCTTATCATATTTCTTTGTGCCTGACTTAAAGTGTTCTCATATCAGTGTGTTCATTATTTGAGTCTTTGCTTACTGTCAATCACCTGACACTCACTGATGCCGCCAGAAAATAATCCATCAACACATGCTGCTTTACAGACTTGATTGGCACATCCATGTCTTTTTATTGGTGATACGGTACAGTTTGATAAAAATAAGTCTTACAATATAATTACACATGGCATGAATTAATTAATTAAAGAATAGTTTCCCGGAGGCACACGCCATACAGGCAATGGTTTTAATGGAAGCACAAAACAATACTTGATATAATAAACACAGTATTGATTGCTTATGAATTTGTGGGATGGCATAAAAATTGTGTTGATTAATTGTTTCATCTGTCTCGTCCAGGGAGTGGCATTTGCTTCTCTATTTTTCATCCTGGTGTCCATCACCACTTTCTGCCTGGAGACCCATGAAGCCTTCAATGAACTGCAGAACCGGACGGAGCAGGTTGTCGTGGGCAACGTCACAAACAACGTGCAGAGCCAGGAGATGGTGACCAGGCCCATCCTCACCGTGGTGGAGGGCGTCTGTGTGGTCTGGTTCACATTTGAATTCTTGGTGCGTATCGTCTGCTGCCCAAACAAGGTGGTCTTTGTCAAGAACACGCTCAACATCATTGACTTTGTGGCCATTCTGCCATTCTACCTGGAGATGGGCCTGAAGGGTCTGTCATCCAAAGCTGCCAGCAACGTGCTAGGCTTCCTCCGTGTGGTGCGGTTTGTTCGGATCCTCCGAATCTTCAAGCTGACACGGCACTTTGTAGGCCTACGCGTGCTGGGCCACACACTGCGGGCCAGTGTCAATGAATTCCTCCTCCTCATCATCTTCTTGGCCCTGGGTGTACTCATCTTTGCCACCATGATATACTACGCTGAGCGCATCGGAGCCAGTCCCAGCGACCCCACAGGCTCCAACCACACACACTTCAAGAACATCCCGATCAGCTTCTGGTGGGCCGTGGTCACCATGACGACACTGGGCTACGGAGACATGTACCCAAAGACTTGGCTGGGCATGATGGTGGGGGCGCTGTGCGCGCTGGCCGGGGTGTTGACCATCGCCATGCCGGTCCCCGTCATCGTCAATAACTTTGGGATGTACTACTCGCTGGCTATGGCCAAACAGAAGCTGCCGAGAAAGAAGAAGAAGCACAACCCTAACCCAGACGCTCCGACTGACTCAGCCTCGTTTGGGAAGTCGGAAACAAACTCACACAGAGACAGCACTCAGAGCGACACGTGTCCGCTGGCTGCTGAGGAGAACGTCAGCAGGAACCACTCAGGTCAGGTCGCAATGCAATGTTAAAGGGTCACTTCACCCAAAGTGCAGAAGAAACATTTTCTCAGTTACCTATTGGGGTATAGCCATGCGGATAGCTTTGGTTTTATATGCTCAAGTTTTAATTCTCAGCTTTTCTGATGCCAAGCCAATACAAAGAAGATGATATTTGTGGCGCTCACATTATTGAAAAATTACCTTTTAATTTAAACAATTATGTCTCCATTACCACAGTGTTACTCACAATAATCTACAGACCTCACTGTGAGCAGCTTTCTACCACATAAATATGCTCTTTTAAAGTGTTTTCTGTGGATTATCCAGAGTAATGGGACATTGTTGCTGGTAAGAGATGTTTACAATTTTAAATAAATATTTAAAAATTCATATTTCAGTGTTGTTAGCAGAACAGATACACTTTCAATCACCAAAACTATCTGCATGACTAAATACCTAGTTACTATTACTTTGTAATTTGGGTGAAGTGACCTGTTAAGCTAATGTTACTGATTATTGAATTCATAAATTAGGTTTTTATTTTGTTAATCCTGTTTGTTTAATAAATGATAATTTTGTTAGCCTAATAGTATCATAGCAGCCACTGTATTTCTAGTCTTATAGTTCCTGAGGCTTTTCAGAGTTAGTCTGACAGATGAGCCACGCTTAGTCATATAGACAGTATTACACTGGGATGAAATTACTCCTTAGAACATCTCAGACAAATTGAATTTCATCACAGAAAAATTCCGATTTTATGCAATATACCTTTGTCTGGGCCCTCGGGGGAGTCTCAGTAAAAGCTTTGGCATTTACGTCGCCATGTGTTTTTGTCTTCCTGTCAGACTCCAAACAGAATGGGGATGCAAATGTGGCCCTTTCAGAGGAGGAAGGCTGCAGCCTGACCCAGCCGCTGTCCCCCAGTGAAAAATGGTCCCTGCGGTGCTCCAGAGGGCGAGACAAGACTAATAAGGAGGCCACCTGCTTCCTCCTAACCTCTGGAGACCCCAACGTCCATACTGGTAAGTTACATACATATCAGTACACACCTGAATATACACATTTACTGTTTGTAGCGTTGCACATTGTACTGCTTGCTTTTTATCTGTACTTTGGTTTTAATTCACTTCTCTGAGAAAATTCAAATTTGGTTCTGTTGGTATGATGTCAGGTGTTTTGTGTTTCCTCCGCTGGTGCTCTTTGGGAATTGAACAGTGTATTCAAGAATATTCTGATAGTCAAGACCAGGTTTAAGCCATATGTACAATTAGTTACTGACACTTATTACACGTGCTTAAAGGGATAGATTGACTTTTTGGGAAGTCAGCTTTGCTTTTTTTGCAGAGTTGGGTGTGCGATTACGGAAGGCTTGTGTCATGTGGATGCAACAACAGTGGTGTTGTCATTACTTTGAATTCCTAATTGGGGGCGACAGAAACTACCCACTATAGCTTTAAGTACATTCTTTCAAGTATAAGTGTTTGTAATGCAAGTTGGATTCATTCAGTCATCTTGCTGACATCCAGATTGCTTCTCAGAGGTGACCTTATACAGTCTATGATGATTTCTTAAATTAGACATTGTTCAAATGTAATACCAATATTCTGTAATTTTGACGATTGAAAGAACCGTCTGTAACAGGTAACAAGCTCCTTTTAAGTCCCTCAATTGACTTCTGCTGTCAGCCTGCCATCTCTCTCAGCTTGAATGGCCGCTGGATCTCACATCTGAGCTTCCCAAAGTACCCAAAAGCCCCTTCTAATAAGAAGCTCTATATTTGGCAGTCATGGATTAATTCCCGACATCCTGAGCAGACATCCCATCCAGTCAACATCCTGACTCTCGTCTGCAAACAGCCCAACAACAGCGAAGGTGTTTTCCTGCAAAACTGCACTTTACAGAGATGCATTTTTCTACCAAAGCTCATTAGCACATCACTGTCGAAGAAAAAACAACACATAAATGTGGCACTTACTGTAGCTTGGCTGCTATGAAACTATATACTCACCCCATTTCTTGACAGCCCATTACAAGGAAATTGTATTTGAATGTTTGTTGAAGCCTTGTCAATACCTGAATGTGTATAGTGTTGTAAATTGGTGTTGGTTAATGGCATGTAGTCACACAAAAAACACAGCCTCAGTTAAATCTGTCAGATAAATGAGAAGAAGGGATGTTTGTGGACATGTTGTGATGCTCAGTGGAGGAAATCATCTGTCAATATGCCATTTACAGACTCACACAGAAAAACCCACCAGCCTGCTTTCACACTGACTTCTCTAATAATATGCTAAATTATCTGATCAGCTCATGAAATTTCCAAGCGAGTTTCTTCTGATCGCAGAGACAAAACAATGGGAAGCTGAGCAAAGCCAGAACACCTTATTAATCTTTGAGAGAGAGAGAGGGAGGGGGGGGGTAATTCAATTCTGAGCCCTGTGTCTGGAGAGTATGTAGATAATGACATCCCTGTTACAACAAGAACATTTCACACATACACAACACATCTTAGTACACATTACCTGCAAAAAGGTCTCAAGTGGACTTTCATTGTTTCCTAACAGTGTTGAATACTGTTGCAGCAGAGTTCAAAATGAAAAACTCATTTCTGTCCAACATGCAAAAGGCTACTTTTGTGTTTGCAGCCATTTTGAGCTGGTTAGATGGAGATAGATTATGACACAGTGGCTCTGCTCTTCAGAGCTATGCCCATCGGGGATGGTGTTAGGTTAATTCCAGGGTTACAGGATATAAGGTATAGATTATATTTCACCAGAGCAGTATGGCAGGAAGTAGAGAGAAGAACAGATGGATGCAGCAGGTATGAAGATGCTTTAATGGTTATCAGTGACAGGAAATGGTCGCCCGCCCTGCAGTGGGAACAAAATATTGGTGGATTTGAAGTGATTACAGTTGTCACAAGGAGTCTGTGACAGTGTTAGGCCTCAGTGTCAAAATGTATATATGCAAACACTGTCCTGGTGGAAAGCACTTTACCTCAGTGATGTCACAACCGCAAGCTAGTTTCCTTGCTATGAGTGCAGAATGGTGTGGCAAACTGTTCAAGTGCTGCTAAAAGGAGCAGTACGTGTTATATACATCCATGTGGTATACAGACAAGCAGAGAAAAGGCTTCTGAACTTGAATGAGCCTCCATATTCCCAAGTGGCTCCTCTGGATGATTGCTACTAATAGGTTTCCATTAAAAACATGGGTGGTCATAGCAAAAGCCTCCTGCTGGAGCTGCGGTGGTTAGAGAGTGAGGGAGCGCTGTCCGTGAGGACAAAGTTATTTTCTGATTGTTTTATGGCGGTTACGTTCTAAAGCACAAATAAAAACACACACCTCCGCTGGTATGTGCCGCATTGTTGGATTATGAGTAAATGCAGAGCTTCATTTTGTGTGTGTGTGTGTGTGTGTGTGTGTGTGTGTGTGTGTGTGTGTGTGTGTGTGTGTGTGTGTGTGTGTGTGTGTTGTTGTGTGTTGTTGTGTGTGTGTGTGTGTGTGTGTGTGTGTGTGTGTGTGTGTGTGGGTGGGGGGTTAAAAAGACACACCCTGCACGCTGTTATTGGCTGCTATTTACTGGGGGTTACACAACCATGGCTCCCAAATGCTCTTTGCTGACACCCATAAACATCCTGCCAGAAAAAATAAGAAAAGAGAAATACAGGCAGAGGGCAGGGACTCTGTAGATACAGACACAGTAGATACAGTAGTAAAATGCATATTATACCTGCAAACAGGAAATTATAAACAACAATTTTCATAATTGATTAATCAAAGTCATTAAGTCATTTATCAAGCAAAAATGTCAGACATTCACTGGTCTCTGTTCCTCCAATGTTAGTATTGTACTAGTGCTGTCAAACAATTAAAATATTTAATCGCGATTAATCGCATTAATGTCATAGTTAACTCGCAATTAATCGTACATTTTTATCTATTTTAAATGTCCCTTGATTTCTTTTTGTCCCATTATTTTTTCTCATTTTAATGCTCTTATCAACATGATACGATACTTCTAAAACGGTGCCTGAACTGAAAGATATATATATTTAAAAAAGGAGCACCTTGTTTAATTGTATTTGTCTGTTCTGTATGTTCAAAAATATAGAACAATAAAAAGTTGATCTAAAAAGAAAGGAGCACAAAACGGTGAAAACAACCACTGGATGGGAAAAGGGTATTTTACAATTACATGTGAATGCACCACGAGGCTGGCGAGGTGAGCAACACAACATCATGACAATGATGACATTTTCAGACAACGGCAGCTACAGTCCGGTGTTGGAGTCCTCTCCAGTGAAATACAGACACACTTTACACCGTTTAGCTGTAAACATTTTAACCTGTTTAATCCAGCTGCTAGCTAACGGTAGGCTAACGTTACCTGCTGCTAAGTGTAGTGTTGACTGGCCTCCTGTGCGGTTTCAGTTCCCTTTAACGTCCGTTTTCGGAGCATCAGAAAGAAGTGCAGGCATCTAAGTGGCACCTAATAAGGCACCGAAATCCGCGTTGCTATTTGGTCCGGTAGATAACGGTCGTTAAGGCACCGGTGCCGTATTAGCACCGGGTCTCGGACCCCATTCAAAGCGGCGATTTTCGTCGAAAAGCGACTAGTTTGCAGGTACGTACTACTCTTTGGCCGGCTCGCAAGCAAGTGCAAACAAGTGTGTGCAGCGTGCTGTTTTGTTTCCAGTCTAGCTAGATCCGGTGTGGTGTTGTAGTTTTTCTAACATTACTAGGTGTTGCAACAGCATGTGAAAAACTACAAAGTTTGCTGGGCCAAAAAGAACGTTAATCTCTCGATAAAAAAAATGACGCCGTTAAAAGGGGTTTGCGTTAACGCCGTTAATAACGCGTTTAACTGACATTACTATATTTTACATAAATGTAAATTTAATTTCTTTGGGTTTTTAATAGTTATTAGTTTACAATGACAGGTTCAGAGCCTGAACAGGGTCAGCTTTTATTCAGCACAGATATTTCAATACACTATGTCAAAAACTATTATACTCTAGGTGCATTTCCTAGGTCTTTTTTATGCTCATATCATAAGTCACCGTGTTTCATTGTATTTCTGTCCTTTGTGTTTCCTAACAGAGAGCTGTAAAGACATCCTCACTGACACTGGAAACTACGCTCAGCCGGAGGTCACCACGCTGACCTGATGCTGATTGGCTACGGAAAGGAGAAAGATCATGAACTCTCAGTGGAGTACATGCTGTGCAGAGATTCTTTTTCATCCTGAATAAACTGCAGTGCAAGATTATTTTTTTTTAATGTAATACATCCAAAAGCCTGTAGTAGAAAATCAGTTGTGTAGCAGATTTACCATATGTATACTCATTTAAATGTTACAAGCATTTTGCATGTGATGCATGATCATTGTACCATTGTATAATGTATACTTTAAAAATGAGCTACCATTAATAGGTTTATCATTTTGTGAATATGTCATAGCCTGTTTTAAAGGCCCTGAAAAGGCTTCTTGTTGTCACCAAAGGGGGTCCTATGAACACAATTTTCTGTGATTATTGGAACAGTTTTGGTTATTTCACATCACAGATTTCTGTTTCTTTTTTTTACTCCGTGCTTTTCTTGCGGGTTTGAAGTGGGTGGGGCTCAGTTGGAAAAACGTGATGTAATGTACTTCTGTGCACTTAACAGGATTTAGCAACATTTGAATCTGATGACATGTTGGTGGGTTGTTTGGTCACTGTCACACTGATCAAATCACACCCACACAATCCAGATGTAGCAGATTAGCTGGGTTTTTGGGTCGTAAACCCTTAATAATATTACTATATTGGTTATTGGTCAACTTATTGGTTACTTATTTAGACATAAATATTTAATGTTATAAAGGGAGACTTTTCATTGGTTTTAAGAGACTATGTTTTAACCATATTGCAACATCTTGCTAATGAGATGTTGCAATATGTGCAGAAATAGTCAGTTTTTGGGACAAAAAAAAAACCAAAACAAAAACATTCTTCGCCAATTGGATTAATGTCTTAAATCCATAAATGTTGTTAACTGTCGAGTAAGAACACCCAAACACTTGTTAATATGGGTTTGTACAGCAAAACTGTTACTGTGAACTAGGATTAGAAAACATACCCAGAATTCTTTGTTGATCATCCGGTCTTTGCCTTCTGTCGTGCCACTGCTTTTTAACACTGACCACAGGGACAACATGCAGATATTTTGTCGAGACACAGCGTGGTATGAATGCTGCTCAGGCAACACATTGTTTTTAGATCCTTGTACAATAAGAGAGTTTAACAAAATAAAAAATCAATTGGGCAGTATTGACTGTCTATTACATTAGCTGTATACAATTGATGCATCACTGCTGGTTGAGTCAGGACCAAATGTTGACTATTCGATTACATGGTAGATTTTTAGTGCCATCATTAGTATATAAAAAAAAAAATAGATAGTGCAATGCCATCAGTTTCACTTGTGCCTCATGTTGAGTAATGGAGCTTAAGTGTGTGCTGTAATGTAATTAGATTTGTTCCTTAACACTTCTGGTTGTGTCGGCTCTGTAGAAACCTTGTTACATGTTTCCATGGAGGAGAGAAGCAGGCAGGAGGAGTGTGGTTTCTTTCACTTGTGACTTATAATATATTCCTCATGGTCTACCATAGTGGCCTTATGTTTAATAAACAAAGGGAAAGTTCATTTCATCTTCATTACACTCCAGCTCTGTTTCTATGCTGACCCAGAGGTCTGTAATTATGTAGAAGCAGAGTTGTATGTAGCAAAATAAAATATTCTGGATCATTTCTTTTATTAACTATTTTATTGTCTGTACATGTATATGACATGGTTATGCACCATGAAATAGTTAACTAATAATGAAAGATTATTATTTTGATCATTTACTTTTTTAGCCTAATTTCCTGTTTTCCATGTTGTATATACTTGAATGTAATGAGAAGCACACAGCACATCAGTTTCATATCTAGCCATTCAGACAGATGTCAACTGTCAGGTGTGTGTGTGTGTGTGTTTGCGTGCGTGAATGCGTGAGAGAGAGAGTGTGTGAGTGTAGGCATGTGTTTCTATGCAGAAATAGAAATAAAATCCATTTTCCCTCCTGGTGTTGAAAATAAACTCCTATTTATTTATTTTCATTCACAGCTTGCATCGTGGAATCTGTTTTTCTTTTACAATAACTGCACAGTTTGCGGCTGTATATATCTGCTGCTGCTGCTGCTGTGTCACCTAATGTACGGCTATTTATAGTGGTGACAGAAGTGGAGTATGGTGGTTGATCTTGTGCTGGCTCAAAGTGGCATAACGGCAGTCACAGCCGTACCTCCTGCTCTCCTGTGCCTCCATGATTATGTACCGAAGATGTAGATGGCATACAGAACACATCACCATGGAGATTTGGGATGACGGGCAACACTTAATATACTGCTCTTCTGCCTCCATCTCCCCTCTTTCACACGCAAAGAAACACCACTCTCTCTCTCGCACACACAAACATACTGTACTCACCTCAGCTCAGCGTTATCATTAGTGTTGTTGCTCATGAGGAACGTTTTGATGTTCAGGGATGTATTATGCAGTGCACTGTGGCGATGAAGGGAGGGGGGCAATATGTCATGACTGAGTCTAAGCCATCGAGCATGAATGAATATGAAAGTAGACACCGTGCTACCTGGAAAATAGATATCAATATGTCCAATTAAACAACAAGAAGTCTGATTTATTGAGGGTTACATGTTGGGTCCCACAAGGATCAGTGCTGGGTCCAAAATTGTTGTTTTAATGTTTGTAATGTGTCTAAAATAATAAATTTGGTTTTGTTTGCTGATGACACCAACTTGTTTTGTTCTGGCAAAAACATTGAGCAGCTTTTGGACACAGTGGAGACTGAATTAGAATCTCTTTAAAATGATGATTAAATAAATAAAACTAAATACTTAATATTTGGACATCGGGAATTCAAGAATTTCAGACATATTATGTTAGATAATATTTAAATAGAAAGAGTATATGAGAACAGATTTCTGGGAGTTGTCATAGATCACAAAATAGGCTGGAAACCACATGTTAATCATATTAAAACCAAAATATCAAAGTCCATAGCAATTCTGAACAAAACCAAAGATATTCTTAATACAAATTCATTACTTTTATTATATCAATCTCTCATACTGCCATATGTAAATGGTGTGGAAGTTTGGGGGAAAACATATAAAACAATCACAAATCCAATTTTCTTACTTCAAAAGAGAGCAATCAGAATCATAAATGGGGCTAATTATTATTTGTCAGTTCACACTGACAAATGTTATTTATAAACTTACAGTTACTTAAATTTAGTGAACTTGTAGACCTTACAATAGCATCACTAATGTACAAAGTACATAATAGCATGTTGCCAGACTGTATCCAGAGGCTGTTTCAAATAAGAGAATGTCAATATGAACTGACGTATTTTCACTAAACCAAATAGCCGAACAAATGTAAAATAAAGATGTGTTTCGATGTATGGAGTTAAACTGTGGAATGAATTAGAAATTGACATGAAAATGTGTAACACAATCGACCGATTAAAAAAAATATTTAAACATAAGCTGATTAACAAATATAAAACAGAAGTGTGAATACCAGAAGGTACACAAAACGTATGGGATTTTTTTGTTGTACTGGGTTATATAGTGTATACTTTTTTTCTGTAACTTTCATCTTTGTATGAAAGAATATAATTCATGTAAAAAGGGTAGGTGTAGTAAGCTCAGGCTAGGGCCTGCATCTTTTCGGTCCTGTTTGTTTCTTATATATATATATATATATATATATATATATATATATATATATAAATAAATGGCACACCAGCTTGAGGGCTTAATTTGAGCGGAACACGCCGGAACACGTTCCGGCACCTCTGACGTTGGATCTGGAACCTTTTTTATTGGATCCGGCACCTCCTGTTGTCACTATGAAAAATGTATCGACTAAATGCACAAAATAAATTACTGTTTGTGTAGTGTTCAATGTTGTTATCTGCCTTGTTAGTCTTTATTTCCCATTGAAGTTCCACAAAAATCTTGTGTTTGCATTTTGGATGTGTTTTGAGGTGAATGTTCAGGGTAAGAAGGAGGGGGGAGAGGGACGGAGGGAGGGGAGGCACTTCACTTGAAGTGACCTCTAGCTCACCCAGTAAGAGCGTTCGTGGCTGATACCTGCAGTGGCCTGGGTTCAAATCCAACCTATGGCCCTTTGCTGTGTGTCATCCCCCATCTCTTGCCCCCTTTCGTGTCTATCCACTATCAATGTAATAAAGGGAAAAGCCCCAAAAAATTATCTTTAAAAAATACGCTGGCCAGTTGGATCCCAAAAAAACGTTACTGCCGATCAGGAATGTGGGGACCACGGTGGGTTTTTTGGTTACTTTAATAGTCCGATGGATAATTGCTGCTTGTGAAAACGATTGTTGCAGTGTTTTTTTTGTTGTCGTTTTTTTACAATTGCATCGATGCAGTGCATGTTCTGAAATAAAAATAAACATTGCCCTGATGTACACACAGCGTTGTTTAGGTTTTTTTAGTCAGAGAAGCTACGTAGGCAGTGTAATTTTTTTTTTGTTCAGTTACCTCCAACACTGTTTTGAGTTGCCGGATCCACCCCCCCTCTGCCCTCCGGGACCTCCCACTTTACAAATTAAGCACTGGCGCTAGCTAACTAGCTACATAACACAATACTTGTACTTTTACTTTCAGTACTTGAGTAGTACATTTTAAAATAAACTACTTGCAATACTTAAGTACAAAACATGTTGAATACTTTAGTACTTCTACTTAAGTGTGGTGCTTAAAGAGCACTTGTACTTTTGCTCAAGTCTGGGTCTCTAGTACTTTATACATGTCTGTACATCACAGCTATCATTATTACCTGGTTTTAACAACGAAGCCACCGTACCACTGTAACAGCCACACTGTAGATAATATACAATACAAATGATCTCCAGAGGGAAATACCACCTTAACAATCCTCTTTAAACTTGTGTATGTCTCTGTGCCCAGAGGGGATAATTGCCCAGCTGGTTCTTTTGATTTGGCTGAATGCCGTATTTTGATGACTCAATCAACACAAAGCAGCCATCATGCTAGTAGCTGATAGTTTTCCACACCTTGATAACTCCATTAGTGAAGCAGCGCCTCCCGCTCAGGGGGCCTGGAGGAGAGATGATTGACAGATGTGCGAGGCTGTGATTCATGAAACTAGATGAGCTCAGGCAGAAGAGGAAGAGTCAGGGGTGGAAGTCGAGAGAGAGAGAGAGAGAGAATCTGTCGGCTTGTCCTCTCATCAGTGATTACCCCCTTTCATTGTTTCCCCTCATTACTTTTTTTCCTCCTCTGTTGAAGGTTGTCATGACAATATTGAACACAGTTGCCATGGAGAAAGGCTGAGCCAGAGCCATTTCACCATTTCATTCATTGGTGCGACACTGTGGAAAAGGGACCATCTTGACATCTTATCTTGTCTGGTGGAATAACAAACTTTCACTTATTTATGGCTTTATGAGGATGTAATTTAGACTGCGGCCAATAACAGGCAATGTGGACTTTCCACTATATATAAGAGATAAATAGCTTCCATGTAATGTATAACATATGTATCATTATTGTATTGTTGGGGCCTGAAAATGCCAGATATGTGCAAAGTAAGGTTTGAAAAAATGAATTGAACTCACTTTGTGCACTTGAAAAAAGACCATTAATCTATTTGCAACACATTGTTGTTTTTCTGTTATGAATCAGAAGGGATACGATTTTGGCTTATACTTCTCTCTTCAACAACAGGTACAAAATCATCTTTTGAAGCAGAATTCAGCTACTTTAAAAAATAAAGCCAAAGTTAAGCCACAATGATGCCACGTCAAACATTTCAACGTCAAAGCAATTTTGACCTTGTTTTACAGTATTGACAGGCACATTTTTGTAAGTCCAGCTCCACTAGCCTCTTAGGGATAGATGACACAATGTTATTACTATGCAGTGTTTTATTTTTTTCTTTCTTCTCTCTAATTTCTGACTTAGAGCGTCATCATCCCCATTTGGAAAGCTAACCTCTATTACCCTTGAGAACATGAGTGGATGTGGAGCCACGGGAGCTCTTCACTGCCATCATTACGAGGAGCAGAAGATTCTGTCATGTTGTTTCTGGACTGAGCTCTCAACTCTTTATTAGGGATGTTTTATTCACACGTTTTTCACAGATTGGGTAGTCAAGTTCCAAATCGAGTAATTGCATGGACAATAAACCTTTGTATGACGACTGATTATAAGTAAAACGTGAAATACTTATATTACAGTAAAGCATAATTTAAACCCCATTTTTGTGTAGCTTGTCAGTCACACACTCTCACACTCTGTGAGGCTCCAGACGCCAGGAGCCAACAGGGTGAGAAACGTAAGCAGTATATATAGAGAAAACAAAGTCAAACAGTAAAATTATCATTCAAATCATACATCATTTACAGGCCAACTTCCAGGTTTAGCTTTGACCTACTGTGCACACAACAAGAGTTTTCCTGTGCAATGAAAACTTAATGATATTAATTAGATTAATGATATTCACTTTCAGTGTATAGATTATCTGGGTAACTTGTTGATTTGTTTACAACCTGTCTGACTGTCTGGTTGCTTTTGTTTCTTTATCTGTTTTTCATCTTCCTGATTCTGCAATGAACTTGGTGAGTTCACCAAAAATGTTATAACCATTTGAAATTATTGTAAAAATTATGAAAATAAGAGCCAAGCTGTAATAAAACATTACTATAATTTAAAGTAGAACTAAAATGTCCATTTGCAACTATAATGTCATCAAGGCACCAAGTCTCAACATTTTCACAACTGCTCACAGCTGTTTGGGCCAGAGTGCTTTCTGATCATGACTGTCTTAAAGTGAAAACACTTACCATAACAACAAAACCATACATACTGTAATATGTGAAAACAATCCAACCCTGTGAGTGTGGATGGAGACGTAATGATCTGTGAAAAGCAGAATAATTATTTCTCAGTCAACTGTCCTAAAGGGATTTTCCCCTTGCCACGGAAGCATTATGTGTTTAGCACAAGGCCAGTCTCTTGTGGGCCACTAATGGACAGCACTCCCTGCTCTCCTGTGCCCCAGTGTGTGTTTGTGTGTGTGTGTGTGTGTGTGTGTGTGTGTGTGTGTGTGTGTGTGTGTGGGGGAGCTCCATCAGCAAGGACCCTGGTGATATATGACACCAGTTCCCCCCCCCTCTGCCACAGCCACTGCTCTCTTCCTTAACCACCTTCACATGATCACATGTTCACATGATCACAGCAGCAACATGACACAGAAACACTGTAATCACAAACCATCTTTAATCTGGTAGATTTTCTAGTCTTGTTAACGCTAATGTGTGATGACATGTCATTGCTGACACGGAAAAGTACTAATGAGGTTTTTTGTAAGTAGCGCCAAGAGAAGAACAAGAACCAACAACAGTCATCAGGGCATATAGGAAACAGCTGAGTCACTCACAAACAGCTTGTGACTAAAATAAGACAGGAAATGTTTGATCAGTGCCGTTTTATCGCTGCTGAATGCTTCCACATAGACATGGAAATAATTAAATTGTTTTAAGACTGAATATAAATGCCTGGCTGTTTTCTGTTTACTGTCCAGAAGACTCAGATGGTGCATCCACATAAGAGGTACAGCTTGCAAGCCAATGGAAAGGCCAGGCAGCGGATCTGCTTCATTATAAGCTCATTTGGCTTCCACTGAGGGAGGAAAATATGAGAAAGTGTGTCTGGATTTGTGATGAGGAATCTGGTTCATACAGCTGTGTTTCCAAAGCACTTTTGTACGGGTCTTTTCCTCATGATTCTAAACCTCATTCAAGAAGATATCCATATTTAATTGATAGTCAACATTTTGGGAGAGTTAGATGAGAAGATTGACACCACTCTCATGTCTGTCAACAGACATGAGAGTGGCCAGGCTGAAGTCTTGTCATTACCATGAAGTTGCAGGGCAACTAGAGGAGATACGAGGAAGTGACTTCGCCCAGTTAAGAAAAAAAATACAATGTTTTGTAGAGATTAAATTATTAAATTATAAATAATGTGTTAATTAGTGAGTGTTAGAGTTGCTGGTAGGAAGACTGTGTTACCTTTGGACAGAGCCAGACTAACTGTTTCCCTCTGTTTCCAGTCTTTGTGCCAAGCTAAGTCATTTAGTTTATTTAGCCTTTATATTTTGTATTTTCTAAAAGAAATATCTGTAAATGCTGTAAAATCAATTCAAAATTATCACAATTCTTTGTATATTTAAAAATAATGAAAAATTACCTAAAATGTATAATAGTATAAAATTGAAAACAACTGAAATTTACACATCTTATGCAAGAATATACCGTAGATGTTCACATCCAATATCAGATGGACTATGTGTTTTACACATCAGTTTTGCGTACTTGTGAAATGATGATCTATATATAAAATAAGAAAAACATACATTGATATTTCCCATAATATAATAGTATGAGCTATATATAATCTGAACCATGTGTACGCAACCTTTTACCTCTCAAATTTCCTGATTGTCAAACATGTTGGTCGTGATACTGTTCTGGAAGTCTCAACAATCAACCTTCACCAAGTGACCCGGCTGATTGGATTTGTGCCAGCTGGTGAAAGCCAGCTTCTGAGAAGCCAACTCCTTGTACGCAGAAATTTCCCAGGTGGATTGCGTATGTAAACAGTTCAACAATCATGGGGTATTTCTCTAAGAAACATGTATGTATCTTGAACAAACTTACAAACAATATCATCAATCAGATTGACAAGTAACTAATTGACTGACGATGTTTGGGTCACTTTGCTTTGAATCTGGAGTCAGCAAAACAGCAGGAAAGTTAAGTGTTGACACAATGTTTAGTGTTTTCTGGACACCCTCTCTTAAAGCTCTTTACTACCATTTAGTAAAAATTATGCTACTGATGGATGAGAAGGCATGTCTAGTGTAAGAGCTTGGCCATTATGTTTAAAGAGGGGGAAATAACACAGCCATTAGTATGTGCATTTGCCTCTTTACTATGCTCACTCAAGTCTCTGATATACTAGATACCCATGAAGTCACTTCCTGACACTTTAAAAGGGAATAATTAAAAAATGAATAGTAGAGGTGTAAAGTAGGAGCTTGTGAATATTAATCACTCCTATGGCTTCGTTAAATGCTATAAAGGCCTCTGTTAAAACATAACATACTGTTCTTTTTACAGTAACACATTGCAAACCTTCAACCTTACAGGATGTCATTACTTATGCATAATGAGGTCTTGACCACAGTCAGAAATCAATGAGGAGTTAGAGAATAAGAACATGCGTTCCCTTCTCAGCAGTGGCCTAATCAGTGCCCACTGCTCCTTAGCTGTCATTTCAGAGCTGCACTCCAACAGAATGGATGAATGGGTGCAATCATCCCTTTTGATTCAGCCAGTGCACACTAAATGGCTAATGCATTAGTGATTAGGCCTCCTCCAGGTAGCTGGGGAATCACAAGGCACCATCACGAATTATTGTGCTACCTTCCACTCCTCTATGAACAATCTAAAGTTGTTCAATATTTGATATCGCTGTCTATTTACTAATTGCAGCCTTTGATTGCATGTGGGTGGATTATCTTACTTTAAGCTGGGTTTCGCTGCTCTAGGAGCTGTACGCTGGAGACTTGGACTTCAGTGAAAGTTACATAAAAAGGGTATATTCTTGCAAATTACAAACAAGAGTCTACCGCCATGCTAGGGGCTCTAGTGAGGCTGTAGGCTACTCAGCAGTGCTTAGAGCTAAATGCTAACATCAGCATGCTAATGGTCACAATAACTGTGCTAATGACAATGCTAACATGCTGATGCTTAGCTGGTATATAAGAGAAGCCTCATAGGTATAATGTTTACTGGGTTCACCATAGTTTAGTGTTTTGGCATGCTAAGAAAAGCTAATTAGGACTAAACACAAAGTACAACAGATGTTTTCTAATGATGTTACTAGATGAAATCTAGGTACCAAAGTTATTGCAAGTTATATTCTGGAGATGACTTGATTGACTTGACTGATTTGTTACAAATTTTATGGCGTAGTTGTTTGTTTACATTACACAAGAAGACCACAACAAACATGTCTTCTGGGAAGGTATAGGCTATTTCTGCTTGTTATTTTTTGTGATAAACCATTTAAATGTGTACGTAGTGTAACAGTAGCAGGGAGGAGGAATCATAAAGTCCAACCCGGTCTGATCCAGTACTGTCAGTTGCACAGCAATAACTATGTGTATGCAACAGGCAAGCCTTGCATTCCCACACAGCTTGAATATACTGCATAACTATTAGCTCTGTAAAAAAATTAAAATAAATACATGATCACTTCTCTAGGTGTTGCTGCTAGTTTCACCTTAAAACCAAGAAGGTTTAACTGGAACATCATGTCTGTACATAAATCATCTCCATCTGGGTTTTTTATTCATTGGTTGTGATTTCCCTTCCTTCATTCACACCGACCTGCCTGGTGTGACCTGAAACCATAGCAACCAATGAGGATTTCTATAGGAGCAGCAGTGATCAATGCAACAAATCAGCCTCCTCAACCATCTGAAGACTCACAAAAGGGAAACCACAATACCCGAGTCCCCCTCCCACTGTGGGACAATAGTCTTTCAGCTCTGGTAATCTAGTTGTCACAGAAATGGAAAAAACAAAAATTCTGTATGAATGGTTCATGTTTAACACACCTGAAGTCATCACCCCTGTCATACTATGTGATAGTATGTTATATTTTAGGTGAGATCAATATGAAACATATGAAATAATGCACAAGACATCTAGAATATTTCCATTTGATGGAAGGAGGCAACATTAGGAAACATGGAGTCTTGGATTTGAATATTTCAGTGTAAACATCATAGCTTCAATGAAAAGATCTCAAGCACACTCACAAATATTCAGTGAGGAACCCCAGTGCTCTATACCACAACTCAAGCAACCCTTTCCCACAAAAAAGGTTCAGTATTCGATTTCTACAGCAATTAGAGGTGGTGCTCGTGGAAACATTACTATGGAGTCCCAGAAGGGTCATGGCGATATTTTTTTCAGGGGACTACTTTGGCGTTACCTTGCAATATGTTTTGCGTTCTCTCGGAATATATTGCGTTCCCTCGCAATGTTTTTTGCATTACTTTTATTCTTCCATTCCCCAGACAATTGTTTATTTCCACTCAGCTGGCCAGGGCAACGGCACAAAATGGATCAGCTCGTTGAATTGTACTTTGAGCTGGGAATGCTGATACTGCTCAATGGGCACATTCATATCTGTTCAATAATCAATTCTTAAATGAATGAAAAGATAAAGTGCGTATGTCGCATTTGTGGCAATGAACCAACACTGATCAAATTATCAGAGCATCTGCAGCTCCCCTCTGAGCTTTATAGAGGCTCTGCTAAGTCGTAGCTTGTGACCATTTTATTTCTATGGTTGTATCAAATTAGACAAATAACTAATAGCCTATGTTCTTTATCAGACAGTAAACAAACATGTACAGATAACCTATTTAGACACCTCCTAAATTAGAAACTGCATAATATGCTGCAATAGACCCAAATGTAAGCTATTAGACACTATACATTTTAAACCAAATATCCTAATAGGCCTACTTGTAAATTATTATAAGACACCATTTTATCTAATTTGAAATCAAATACTATGCTATTAGATCCCAAATGTGTTACAGTAGATGCCATGCTACCAAACTGTAGACACCATTTTTACCAACCATAGGTTATAGCTATAGCTTAATTAGACAGCAGGCTGTTATTAAAAGAATGTAATGCCATATCAGGCATAGCCTTTAGTCAGACAAAACCCTCAGAGTTCAGAAGACAATACATTTATTTGGCCTTTATTTAAGTTTCACTTTCTTATGGGTCATTTGTGGCTCGTTAGAAGAAAACTGCCATAAACTAAGTCAAATCACATCAGGTCACATCTGGTCGCTACTTTACACGTCCCTTACAGCCAACATGCAGACACTGATGTAAATCTGATGTGATTAAACGGATTTGTTCCACACAGTAGTCTACAGGAATATAAACTATTACAGGTAGAAAATGAACATGTAGGCAACTGGAACGGTTGTAGCCATAGTTGATTGTAACCACAGTGCGTTATTTTCATGTTTTTGTCCCTGAACTAATGTTCTCTCTTTGTAACAATACTAGGGAGCTACAGATTCACTGATAATTCAGTGTTAGTTCATCGCTACATCATGCAAACCTCTGACATTGCACGTTCTCTTTTTTTAGGCTACATTTAAGAAATAGTCTATTAATTATAGCCTACCCTATATGATATATGAATCTGCCCATTGAGCAGTATATCTGCATAAATTCCAGCTCCAAGTAAAATGCATCGAGCTGATTCATTGCGCTGGGCAGCTAAGTGAAAATAGACCCATTGTTCAGAAGGAATGGAAGAAGAAACATTTTGCAAGGTAACGCAAAATATTGCGAGGGAACGCAAAGTATTGCTAGAGAACGCAAAACATATTACGAGGTAACGCAAAAGTAGTCCCCTGAAAAAAATCTCGCCGTGACCCTTTCGGGGCTCCGTACATTACCACTTTTGTCCATAGGGGCCGCCAAAAATCAAGACAAAATAAAAAATGATTGTAGTTGTTTTAAGGGATTAAAACATACTTGTCTGATTAGTCTACTCTCAGGACACTCGCATTGACCTCGAGTGGTTAAGGTTAGGATAGTCGATTGGTCAGGGAATAGGACCTGAACAAATCGGATTACGTTACCTTGCGTAAGTGTGGACGCCTGGCAGTAGTGTGTGAATGCTATTGACGGGCGGGTCTTGCCTAGTTGCATGGGTTCCATAATAATTCAGTCCCTCCAGAAAAACGCGATTATGCGATCGCATAATTCAATGCATAATAAGCCAAAGTCCGCATATTTATGTGGGGGCCAAATATTTTCAAATCTGCTGCACTTTCGCCGCATAAATTGCTGATTTCTGCGCAAAATATGCGGGGCTTGCATGATTTCATAATTCCCGCATTTTCGTTGCAAAAAAGTCACATATATCTTAGCAGAAAGTTGAAAAAGTTTGTGTTTCCTTCACACAAGAGCAGCCATTTTCCCCTGTTACCATGGGAACGTTATGAAGTGATGTAATTACGCGACGTGAACATCATCGAAAAGCAGGGTGTTGGGGGAATCACTTTTTTTTCTCTTTTACATCAAACCGCAGTTTTTGCAAGTTCCCGCAGTCAGTGGTGCAAAAAGTGTGTATGCGCTATATGCGACGCATAGGGGCGCAGCACCATGAGGGCGCCAAAGCGATGGTAAAAAAAATAAAAAAAGATTTTAAAATAATTTTTTATATGTAGCTGCTTTTGTGCATTTCTAAATCATTTCTGAATTTTCCCAATGTTATTATATAACACTGTAGAGAACTAACAGGCTAGAGTAGGTGCCCTGTCTCATAAGATTCCATCATAGAATGTTGACTTACTGTAGAAGAGGGAGTGGGATGGCCACGCCAAGACCTGGGATATTGAAGGGCGGGTCTTGGCGTGGCCATAGTAGGATTCGTAATATCGCGAGTGGGGGCGCCGTGAGCACTGAGCGAACAGGTACAGTAGTGCGTTGTCGTCTATGGAAAAAGATGGATAAAGTAAAAAAGCTGTTGGGGGCTAAAAATAGAAAAAGAAAGAAGGAAAAAGGAGATAGCATGTCAAGGGATGTGACAGCAGTTAAATAAGTGGATGGTGAAAGGCAACAGGTAGGATTTAAAGTGTGACGTGCTTGCAGGCTTGCAAATATTCATGTTAACAGACTAGCTAGCGTTTGCTAACACTGGGAATGTAGCAGCCAAATGGGGGTTTACGGCTAGCTTAGAATATGCAAAACCGAGGTGGCTGAGCTGAAAACTGGAAAATATAAGGTAGCATGTACAATAGATGACAAGAATCTGGAAAACATAATTAATGCAATAACTCTGGAATCATGCATATATTTAGTTTTACCATTAGCTGTCAGACATACAGGCTAGAGTTACATCTGTTGGGTGACATGGAAGCTGTAATTACAGGGTCACATCTGCCTCTCTCGCTTTAAAGGTCTGTGCTAAGTGGCTCTCCATATTTGTACTTTTTAAAATCCAAAATGTGAATGTAATTTCAACAGCAGCACAACCTTACTGCATAATAGTCGTCTTATCTGATGCCATCACTAGGCTGATTTAAGAATTGAATTTAGGCTGCTATATTTAACAGTGAGTTCATTTAATTCAGGTGTGAGGATGGTGGATCAGGAAAGACAGGGAAAGGCAACAGGTAGGTCTAACATTAGGTTGAAGCATAGGGGGAGCCACTTGATACCAACAGATTAATTTCTTAATATTATTAATATGGAAAAACTAATATGGAAAATCAATTACATAATGTTTGTTTGACAATATGTCTTAGTGGAGAAGGACACAGGTAAGGAGTGAATGAGACAAACATGAGGTCAGTGATGGCATCAACTAGAGATGAGACCAGTGATGACATCAGATAGGAGTTCTGTTAGTTAGACCACCCAAAACTAAAGGTCCAGTATGGTTTGAAGTTCTGTTGACCAACGTATTCACTGTGTCCTTTTTGGGAAAAAATAGTGCAGACAGAGATGGTAAATATAACAATTAGCCTATGTCAGACCGCGAGATGTAGTAAACAAATCAGAACACAAATTTAAACAATCGAGCACATGCTTGAATGCCATCAATGATGATTTATTTATTGTAATGAAAATACAGTACAAGAAAAAGTGGGCTACAATAATGTGGTCGCCACGGGGGCAACCAGGGGTAATGATTAGGTCACCACTTACAATTTGGTTGCGAAGGGCAACCGTTAATGTCGAGCCCATATTTATATATATGAATTGAATGTACATATATATATATGTACATATACCATATCATTATTTATAATTATGGTAGGCCTACAGTGGCTGATATATTTTAAAATAAACCTTTATTATTTAAAGCCCATACATGATGATGTCCGGCACACTTATTTATTTATTTATCTTTTGTGGGGGGGGCGCCAAAATTCATGCTGCATACCCCTTTGACACTGAGTAGTTGCGCCCCTGCCCGCAATCTTTGCAAGTTCCCGCAGTTTTTGCAAGTTCCCGCAATTTTTGCAAGTTCCCGCAATTTCATTGCATAAAATTGCATAAATATCCCGCATATTCCATTGCATTTTTTAAGAAAACGTGCTGCATAATCAAGGATTTTTGCCCGCAACAATCACAAAAAAACTCTAATGCCTCAGCCCTCCCCCTCTCTCTTCCTGGTGCATCAAACATCTTCTTGTTTATGACTCTTCAACCTCAGAGATACAGAACTTTTATGTTAAGATGAATGGAAGTACTTGTGTGTATTAGAAACTAGCTGAGCATTTTCACTGTAATGAAGTGCTGTTTTTTTAAACTTCCTATGTTCACATACTTTATATGCATCAACGGCTGCTTTTACACGCCAATCTGCCGTGTTTGGTCTTGTTCAAAACACAATCATCTATCCTTATTGTCCGTCCAGAGATATTTCTGGCTCTTCTTTAAGCAGCACAAGCTCCAGTGCAAGTGAAACATGAAAGGTTCTCCTTTTCACATTTTGTGGAAACGCTGCCGTTATTAAGTGGGTGTCTGGGGCCACAGTCACCCAAAAGTACTCTCAGGAACCACTTCTCCATCTGAGTAGTCTAATGGTTTAAAAAAAAACGGTGTCTGTCTGGTGGTAGAAATTACCGAATGTGCTGTACCTGTCAACTCAGTGTGATGGAATTGCATTTACAAGTTTAAAGATATCCTGCTGATAGACAAACGTAGATACAGCGTGAAGAAATCATGTTCCAGGTGGAAGAATTAAATGATAGCAGCTCAAACAATAAAAACATATGAGTTACAAACAGGGTGGCAAAACATTAGAGCTGCTAAAATGTGTTTTTTTTGTTATGTGTTTAGCATTTGTCAGTAACTTTGCAGTAGAGTTCTGCACAGTCTGTTGACTGAAACATGAAAGATAAATGCTAAATGCTAACATCAGCATGCTAACATGCTCCGAATGACAATGATACATGTTGATGCTAAGTGTGTATAAGGTAACCATGTTTATGATGTTAGTTTAGCATGTTAGCATGCTAACGTCAGTGAAAATTCATGATATACCCAGAAGTGATAAGAACTGACTTGAAGATGTTTTACCTCCAATCAAAAATGCTTCATGCAATGCTAACATTTTTACTTTAGCTATTTTTTCATTATTAATGAATCTGACCTTTTTTTGAATAATCGGTTCATTGCTTGATCTATCAAATGTAAAAAAAAAAAAATAAAATAAAATAGTGAAAACATGCCTTTCACAAGTTGACATTTTCAAATGATTTTTTTTGTCCAACTAACAGTCTAACAGATATTCACTTTAAATTAATATAAAACAAGAAAACCATCAAAACCAAAAAACGTTTACTACTTTTCTGGATTAAAGAAACTGTAATAATTTTTTTTTAAATGGTGACAATTGATTTTTGACATTGCCATCCCTAGAGCCTATCCTACTAGCATTGCTAAAAAACAGCTCTGCCTTATTCATATAGGGAGCTTTTGTTAAGTGGGATGCTTTACATGCACATAGTTACACATTCCCATTTTGGAGGCTTGCAGTTTTTATCCACCGAGCAGACAGTCCAAAGATTCAAAGTAACAATCTATTTTGTGCACATCTCTCCAACCTGCTGTGTTGTCGACTTGTGATGTTACAAACTAACATATTTAGCTGAGATCTGTGTTAAGATTGGTCTTTTGAATGGATCAGATTAAAAGTAAGTGAGAAAGAAAAAAGTCCATCTCGAAAGCATGAAACCACTATTGGTCTTTCTACAGAGCAACATGTGGCTTCCTTCTCTGGGAATGCTGTGAAAGCTCAGCGTTGTTTGCAGCGAGACTAGCTGGTCAAACAGTAATGAGCTGTCGTAGATGTCAGGGCAGTCCTCTGAGCAGGCCTCACAGAGAACCATCTGGCCTCTGCTGTAGAGGCTGACAGCAGCTCCAAGAGCCATCTGAGAATATGACTGATGGATTTCTGCCCACACAATCTCAATTTGCCAGGAAAATGCCGCTTAAAGTGTGAAAAATGTCCACCGACCAGTCTTTTCCTGGATTAGGTGGTGGGACAGTGGGAAAATGGGAAGCGGCCTCTTGGCTGCGTGTGCTGTTTTTAGATAAACATCTGTAAGGGATCCTGCAGGTGGGATTCCCATTAATGTGTGTGCATATACACTCTGTGTGTGTATTATCAAGTCACCTCAACCTTTTTGTGTACTTAATGTGTAACACTGTGTTGGGAAATGATTTGTTTACAGGATACAGCATAGTGAGATGTTCTTCAAAATGAACCGGACAGCCGAGTCAAGAAAGGAAGTGTGACGCAGCCTGTGAGACAAATAGCTTGACATTTACGCACAACAATCTGTGAGGCCCAAACCAACACAGCAGCATTGGCTTCTGCTTTATTGTAACTCTGACTGCATGCTGTACAATACCAATAATTAAAAATAAAATCCCTCTGTGAACTTCAAGATGGCCTGTGGGAGTGGAGCAGCATTTTATTAAATCCACTACTCAGCTGAAGTGAAGCTACAATTAGACTGAAATACTGATCTTGGTCGTTATTCAATTTGAAGTACATGACGACAACAAGAGCCACAGGATATTTTCACACCATTGTGACCACTGATGTTCAGCAAATGTGTCTCTTGATAGACCCTGATGTAAATCTGTACCACCTGACTGCACACACACTATGAGCCACCGTGAGCAGCTGTAAAGAGCCAGCAGATGGACCTCGCAGCTCAAAAGGGTGATGATATGTCCCTGTCAACAGTCCATAATAAGTCTGCGTTGCAATGGCTGTATGAGCGTGTGCAAGCTTTACTCTGGCAGAAGGCCCAATATTTATCAGTGCTCTGCACATGCGGCAGTTTGGTAGGCTGAATTGGACGTGGTGCACTGTGGGCTACCAGGGCTGGACTGGCCATCTGGCATACCGGGCATTTTCCCGGTGGGCCGACGGACTTTTGGGCCGAATCGCCGATATAAATAGGCCTTTTTTAAATTTTTGGCCGGGCCGGCCCATAAAGAACTCACAGCGGCCCATTGGTTAATTTTCTTTATTGGCACTGGCCTGACCCGATGAAATCCAGGAACCCCCTTCCCCACTTACGAATCCCACTATGGCCACGCCTCCCGGCCCTGAGACGTGAGCTGTAATAGTTATGCTGGAAGTTTAGCATGCACGTTATAATGGACAAACGACCACCAAGTGCAAGGGAAATTAGAGGAGAAAAAGATTAAGAATCTACAGGCGGATTCCTCAAAAATTTCGGACATGTTTGGGTCTGTAGTAGCTGCTTCAACATCAGCATTAGCCTACCTGAAGTAGAGGAGGAGAGGTGGCTGGCTATAGAAGCAGAAACAACGATGTCAGGGAAGAAGGCGAGGAGGAGGCGAGTGAGGAAAAGATGAAAGAGAGAGTAGATGACGATGTGGTAAGGAGTAGGCAAATTAACACAGACTCTCAGGAAGGGAGGGAGGCTGTGTTGTGTGTGTGTGTGTGTGTGTGTGTGTGTGTTCGTGCGCGCGAGTGTGTCACGTCATAACGACAACAAGCAGTTTGGCTGTAACATTAAAGTTAGTGGCTGTCAGGTAACCTAACAGCTTAAGCTTACATTGAAAATGCTAGCGGTTAGCCTTTTGGCTAGCTGAAAAGTCTGTGGATCTATAAAATCAATGATGATATAAGCATCAGTGTTCCTTGAATAGCTTAATTAGCTTCTCTTGTATTGGTGCTCTTTTCCAGGGCATATACTACTCTCAGATTTATAGCTTTTAGGAAGGGTTATAGTTATGGTTATTGTATTTAGCAGACACTTGTGTCCAAAGCGACAAAATATGATTTTAAAGTTGCTAAGCCAATATTAAGCAAAATAGTAATAATACAAATAATGACAATACAATATCAAATATCAATAATAAAAAATTATAAAAATACCATAAATATACAAATCATAACTCTAAGAATGAATGAATTATTTAAGTGTAAGATCAACAGATAAGTCTTGAGTCCCCTCTTGAAGGATCCAAAATGAACGCTGAACACTAGGCAACTCATTTAATGGAACGCACGCATATTTTAAGAGGACTGTCTGCAGGGAATTTGTCTGACCAATCACGGTGGGTGTGGGCCGCCTGGCCCAAAAATGCCAGGGCCGATTTTTTGTCCCAGTCCAGCCCTGTGGGCTACCAAACCAAATTGTTGCGGCTATTTCCGACCAACTGTCTGAGCATGAGACAAGCAATTTAAGCAATTTAGTTGTGGGAAGATCTTAAAAAATAGCCGCATGAGTGAAGTACTCCAGAGGTGGGGGCTGAAAGTGCAAATTAACAAAAAAACAGCAATTAATTATCAATTTATCATTACAAGTGGGCAAATAAACATTCACCTTTCTTCAGAATGAGAAATTGTAAATTTCATATAAGTAAAAAACTTATTCCTTCACTGTTTATAGCAAGAACCAACACTATTGTACAAACAAAAGCTTTTAAAATGTGTCTTTTTGTCTCTTTCACACACAATGATTTTGTCACATGCAGTACTTAGAGTATATGTCCACTGCATGAAACACATTCAGTCAGTAATTGTAATGACTATAGTGGATTAAGGAATTTTGTGATAATACCAAATAACATTTGTTATATTCCCAATCAAGCCACATGGAGATTTGAATCAGTTAAAAATCAATATCCTATCTATAGATCTTAAAGATTTTGAGAATTCTTTTCCTAATGGTCAGATATTATATATTACTACATTCTGTCTTTTTTGTGCCATGGTCAGGCTACATAATGCAACAATGCAGTGTAAGGGATGAGGCAGAATTTCTTGTGACTGAATTCTATAGATCACAATCAAGCTGTGGTATGCAGTTTATTAAAGGGGTGATAGAATGCAAAACCGATTTTTCCTTGTCATCGTTGAATAATGACAGTTTAGTGGGTAACTAGGACATACATAGAACTAGGGCTGCAGCTATCGATTCTTTTTGTAATCGATTAATCTAGCACTTTATCGATCGATTAATCGATTAATCGGATACATTTTTTTTTGCGTTTTTAAACAACCCAAACCAAAATTTGTATTGCCTACATTGTTTACAATATCATCTCTCAAAAAACTAAACATATTAAGTGCATTTAAGTGCCATATTACATTGTTTTTAAAGATTTTTTTTTCAAATGATATCAACCTCAAACTAAGGCATACATTAAACATACACAAACATTACATTAAGTTGTGCAACTTAACTTTCAGAACTACAAGTTTCAACCTGAGACTGATCTGTATATACAGTAGGCCTATATGTAAATATTAGTTATACTCAATCTATTTTCATTTATATATTTGATTATAATGTCACACAGCTCTGTTACACTTATGCTATTAGATCGTTGATCAGCTGTTTCTCCAGACAGAGAGAGAGAGAGAGAGAGAGATGCGCAACAATCAGCTGTTTTTCCGAAGGGATGGTCAACGCGTCAGCTCTTTAGATCAGATCGTGGTCACCACTACGTATTTTCTTGTCTTTGTTTTTGGTAGTTGTTGTGTTTGGTGTAGTTTCATCGTCCATACGACTCTGTGATTTACTTTAGTCGGTCCTCTTTGTGGAATGGATGATTAAGTTAGACGTCGTGCTATTATCGTGGTAAGCCAGTTTGATTTTGCAGTAGACATACTGTACAGAGTTTTAGTTTTAATTACGTTGAACTGATTCCAAACTTTGGACACTTTCTGTCGTTTTCTCCAGCCTGTCTCTTCTCTTAGCCCCTCGCTATTTACGCTCTAGCACGTGGATACGTTGGTAACATTGATTTAACGAAGCTTCGAGGCAGTCATTTTGCATCGAGGATTTTTTGTAATCGAATTATTCGAGTCTAAATCCCATTGACACCTCTTTCCTCTGCAAATCTCACAATTTGAAACTGCCTCTGAAAACGGGCAAATCTCAACAAGCTGCCTAGTTGACGTCAACTCGGCGGCTCCTCCTCATTTGGCTCTAGTCTCTGTGTTTGTCAGGCCCCAACATTTACATAGGCTACACAACTGACCTGAGATCAGTTAGTCTTCTGAATCTAGGACGCACAGATCTCAGAAATTGTATACATTGTTCATCTGCTATTTTACCATTAAATTCACTTCTGATACTTTTTTATACGAGAAATCAACTAGGTAGAGGTCAAATATGGGCCGTTTTATGAAAATTTATGTCTAATTGCAATTTTTGTCCAACTGTGTGTCGGAGTTCAGCGGCCGGTGCTGCCTGTGTAGCTGCCTCGCCGCCCGGCCTGCCTTCCTTCACAGACCCCGGCCTGCTGTGAGCTTGATTGAGCTCCGTCACGGCTGGCAGCCCACAGCACTCCATACCCGTGCAAAGTCACCGCTTTGTGGGGTAATGGACTACCAAACGCCGTTGCCTGGACAGAGCTCCAGGGCCTGCAGCTCCCCTCTTCCTGCTAGCTAAATGCCCGGTGTGTGTGAGTGAGAGTGCGGTCAGCGATCAATCTGTTACCACAGGTTCCAGTTAATCTTATAATGTGTGTATTCATAATGTGTTGAGTTATTTAAACAAACGATTGGGGAAATAAACGCTTGTTGTCCGCGAGTCTCATTGATAGAGCCCGCGGTGAGCTGGAGTCCATCAATGAGAGCTAGCTAGCCTCCTCCTAACGAGACCTCTGGAATTCACAAAAAATGCATTAAAATTGAAATCGGACAAGTGTTAGCTAAGCTTTATAAGACATTGGGGTAGATGTTATATAAGTGGCGTGACGAAATTCAAACTGTAAATATACTATAGTTATACCGAAAGTGTAGCTAGCTAGCTGCAATCGTTTCCCATTGTATTGAATGGGACATATAGCTAGCTAGCTGCTCGTCCTAACAAGACGCCTCGCGTTCATAAAAATGCCTTAAAATCAAATCGGACACAACGGTTAGCTTTATAAGACATTGGGGTAGATGTTATATAAGTGGCATGACGAAATTCAAACCGTAATATTATAGTTATGCCGGTGCCGGCCGCGGAGCCCCGGTAGTGCAGTATCCACAAAGGGTGACTTTGCCCTGGGTATGGAGCCCAGCAGGCTGCCGCTTTCAGACTGTGTGGAGCTCCTAAAGACTGACACGTCTTACCAAACGTCTTACCAAATTTGCAATTAGCCATACATGTTCGTAAAACGGCCCATATTTGAGCTTTATATAGTTGATTTCTTGCATAAATAAGTCTCAGAAGTGAATTTGGTAATGAAACATTGCAGTGTCTGGAATATGAGATTCTGTCGCATCTCTAATGTATGTGTATTGGGGATTCGCTCAACCAATCAGCGCGCGTCTCTAATGTGTGTGTATGGCGATTCGCTCAACCAATCAGCGCGCGTCTCTAATGTGTGTATGGCGATCCGCTCAACCAATCAGCGTGCAAGAAAAGCTCTTGTTACAAATAGGGCCAAAACACACGGCTGCATAAGGGCCAATAAAATATCAACCAGGCCATTTTCAGCCCAACCAATGTTACATACCCCATTAGAAGACCTTAAGGAACAGTGTGAAATACCCTATATAATCATTCTATCACCCCTTTAATTTTAAGATTTATTTTTGGGGCTTTTCCCTTTATTTGAAAGTGGATAGACATAAAAGGGGGAGAGAGCTAGGGAATGACACGCAGCAAAGGACAGCAGGTCGGATTTTAACCCTGGGCCACTGCCAAGGACTCAGCCAACATGGGGCGAACGCTCTTACTGGGTGAGCTACGCCCCATGCAGTTTAATTTTGGCGTCATTGGGAAGTAATTCTATAATAATATTTCAACATATTGTAATTCAAGTGATGTAATTCAAGTGGTCTGAGAGAAGACTAGACTTCTGCACCTCCTGTTGGCTCTGTTTTCAGGCTCTAGAAAATCTAGCCCGTGACGGGAGACTTTGGCCAATCTTAGGTCATTTCATAGAGAGAGAGAGAGAGAGAGAGTGTTCCTATTGGCTATTCTACACATGCAGATGCGCATGCACATCCCTTCAGGGAAAGCTATGTTTACCATAGGCCAAACGCTCAAGACTGCAATAATTCAAGGATAAACTTTTAGATAAGAGCCTTTATTGTCATCTATCTATGTCAGTAAATATAGGAATTAAATTGTGTAAAAAAAAAAGAAGTTCAGTTTATTGTACGCTCCTCTCCTTGTTCGGGTGGCAACATTAGCCTGCTACGAGGACCAGCAGCATTGGGATGAAATGAATGCCTAGTACTCTTAAAGGTCACTGTCTGAAGCCGGTGCATGCCCGTGCTCACCTGATGGGATGGTCTGGACAGAGAGGGGAGAAGGAGAGCTGAGGGAGGAGGTCTCACTCTACTTCAAATGCTGTTTTTTAAGTAATTTCAGGATAAATAAACTAAACTTTTGTCCTGAAAAACACATCTTCGGGCTCCTGGGTAGCTCACCTGGTAGAACGGAGGCCCATAGGCTCAGGGTTCGATTCCGACCTGTAGCCATTTCCTGCATGTCTTCCCCCTCTCTCTCCCCCTTTTCCTGTCTTTAAAGGCTAAAATGCCCCCAAAAAGAAAAAAATTTAAAACAGAAAAGAAAAACACATCTTTGCATTTGAACTTTCATAAGAATAAATGAGACAAACAACATAGTCTATTTAATAAAAGTGTTTATTTTAATTTCCTGTTCACTTCATCATTTTTGTACAGTTCATCACTCTCTTCAACCAAAGAACTTTAGTTTCTGTATCAATGTTATAACAACCTGAATCTTCACACACAGATTCCGACTGAACAATCAGAAGGAAATGTTTGACTATATATACTCAAACATTTCCTTGTGTTGTCAGTTTTGTGCTGGAAGCCACTGTAGTTCCAGTGAGAAAAACAGAGCAGAGATTGCTTACATTAGTGGTCCCAGTTCACTGTAACAACAGGATTGTATCTACTGGATTAGATCAGCAGCACACAACAGAGAGAGGAGAAAAAACACACATTTAAACACCAAAAACCTACATATACTCTTACTTTACACACACACAAACACACACACACACACACACACACACACACACAGTCGCGCAGCTATTTTGATTGAGAACAACCACACACACAGAAACCAATAGACAGCAAAGTAACATTACCTACAGTACAAAAATCAAAAAATATATCAAAATATACAATTATTATTTACAGCTCAAGTATACACCCGGTCACTCTTACTATATGCTATACTATACTCAGTGTGGATTTATCAGAATGTACATCAATATGTACAGATTAAATACATCTCATGTCTTAAATACTATAAATATAACTATGGATTTGTTCACATAAAGACTATTTGCACAATTAAATAAAACACTATTACTCTATTTTTGTTGCGTTATTCACAGTAATTCAACTGAGTTACAGTAATCTAGAAGTTGCTTTGTAGTATCTAATGCAACACAACCGACACATGGACAAGACAAAGAGACCCTGGAGTTGGAGTTTTCAACAATAAATATCCAATATCAATAGCCTACAAATGCCAATATCTTTTTACTGAGCAAATTTTAAACAATATGATAAGACATTTTTCCACTGGGCAGAGTATTTCAACAGTGTATTTAATGTTAGAGGCAAGACCTGCTTTGCCTGGTGTGGAGAAGTGGGAACTCCTTGGCGAAATGTGGCAAACTGTGCATCATGTATTGAAATAAGCCAGGGGTTTAAACTTGATATTGCTGTTTTCAAAAGACTCTATGAACTCATGTGTTTTGATTGTGCTTTTTCCTCCACACCAGTATAAGCTCAGGTTTGTCACCTCTTATGTATTTATTGTACAGATCAATCTATAGTTAGAACAAACTATAATGGTGCAGTTTAGCTTCTTATGTAGATGGCAGTGCATTTCAGTGTGCAGACTTATCCTCCAGTGACCCCTTGGAGGACGCAGGAATTATACCATAACTAACATAATCTACAGATTTCATCATCCAGATCACCCACACTCTATTTTTAACTCATTGACTGGAGCTTGCTCACCAAGGCATGCTCACTCCTTTGTGCTCACTTTCATGTGCTTCCATAAATGTGCTTTAATGTGCTTTAATGTGCCCTGGTGTGTCAGAGTTTTTAAGCTGCAGGTGAGTTCAGGAGAGTGCCTTCACCTGAGGTTATGTAATTTGTGTTGCAAGCCAATTGACCAAAAACATCTGGTTTCTTGTACATGTTATCACAGTAGTTCTGCATGTTTTTGCACACTCATTTTTAGCAACTGAGCAAGCTATACTCTGGCTAATGTGTGTTTACATGTTCATTTGTAAGATCCTAATGCATTCAGGATGGAGAGCAACCACCTTTCCTGTGATTTAGGGGGAGACTAGTGTGGAAAGATCCCTTTGTTTTTCTATTGTTTTGTTTTCACCTAAACAGATAGTAAGAGCCATGTAATAGCATAGGCATTGGTCAAGACTTACATTATGTAAAATTGGAGGACCTAGGAGCTATCCAATGGCATCAATCAACACTGGCGTGATAACAGGGAAAAATTCAACGCATCAACACGCTCTTAACAATATAAGATGAAACATTATTGTTAAAATGCTCAAAGTTTACAGAAAACAATCTGCTTAACTAACACACAAGAAACCAGATGTGTCTGACAAAGTGGCTTTTGATACATTTGTGTATTGTGCCTCCAGTCAGCTCCCTCAATCTGTCACTATATATAAATATTACTAACCAATACATGTTCTGTGACAGCATTCTTGTGATTACTGACAAAGCTTTTGTCCAACCTGCACTTGACAAACAACTCCAGGGTCTCTACCTAATTAAAGTGCTCAAGTGAATGAGATGAACCAAACTGAGAAAAGCATAAGGCAAACAGACAACAGATATGCTGTTCAGGCACCAAACAATGTGACTGACTGTGCTTCACAATACATCCGTTCAGTCTCAAGTATTGGTGTTGTCTCAGGGAGGGGCCACGAGAGACAGAGAGTCATTGGCTCCTCTGCTGGCCAACAGAGACATCCAGTGATGAAATCTGTGTATTACCACTTAGTCCAAATATTTATATCACTGCACAATTTTCCATATTATACTGCTAAACATACGTTGTCATACAAGATTATAGACATTTTTTTTTTTTACAAAAAAAAGGATAAAACTTTTCACACCTCAGTTCACAAAAATACATCAAAGTGTACATTTTAGTGCTTATGAAATCTGTAGTGGTTACAATTTGAGGAATGTACAACAATTAAACCCAAACACGGCACGGCAGTGAACCTCTTACTCAATGCACTGTAAAACATTATATTCGAGATATATTCTTGTAGGGCCTCAACAGTAAAATATATTGTGTGTATTGCTGAGTACATAGCTGTGCAGGTGGAGCAGACAAAGCAAGATGTCCACTCTTCTCTTCCTCCTTCACATCAGAAGAGGATCTGTATCTATGGTGTGTTGCCACGGCTTACCCTGGGTAACGCTGCTCTATTTTTAAAGAGGCAGGGTCACTGGGAGCTCTCATTCAGCGGCAGACGACACACTGACGCACGCACACTTGCACAGGCACGTACACAAACTCACATTTTCCAATTCCTTCTAGGTCTGCCTCATTAACACACAGACAGACCAGCGTGATGCCGCTCTGCTTATCTCTACTCGTGTACTGCCACCTCTGCCCTTCTAGGGCACTGATTAAAATGGAATTGCTTGATTAAATTGCTTGATTCAAATGGAAAAGCTTTGTCTAGACCAGCTGCGACTGGAACAGCAGCGAGACAACGTGTGCAGTGCTGTTGGCAACAGCTCCAGAGCCTTAGTTCTCAAGAAGAAAGGTTGTTTAAAAGAAAAGTGTTGCTCTGTGTTAAGGCTCAGAGATGCTCTAAAACGACAGTGGGTGTCTGTGTTTCGGTATTCATGGAGAAGAAATGAAGAAGCGAATAGTTTTGCACTTCTGTGATGTATATACACGATTTGCGGTGACATCTCAGACTATTGCACAACACATATGTACAGTATTCTACATCAGTGGGGAAAGTAGGGATAGAAGGAGATCCACAGTTTTATGAGGACCCTACTTTGACTGGTTATTATTGCTGATGCATGATAGGCACAATAAAGATGTAATGTGCTTGGAACACTGTTTACACTATAAGACTTACTACCTACTTATATGAATGCATTTGTAATACGTTTGCTTTCTAGATGACAAATGTTCTCATACGGTGATACTGATCATGAAAATAAGTTTTCTTTCTGAGTCTCCTTCCATCCATCCTAACCCCACAAATCATTTTCTACAACTGAACCAGAATAATAAGATGTTAGGAACATCTAACTGTCTCAAAAAGAACCTTCTCCAAACTGGTCAACACACAGTTTAGTACAACGTAAAGCATTTTAGCGTTGCACATACCTTAACCTCAGCCAGAGCTTATTACAAAACAAAGCTTGTAGTATCGAAGCCCTCAGTGGACCTTTCTAAGCTTCACTCCTCCCTCTGTTCCTGTCTATGTCCCTCTCTCTCTGCCCCCCTTTTACTTTGACAAATGGAAAATGTCATCATATCTGGTGGGACTCACATTCCCATAATCCCTTCATTACAGCTGGGATTGATAGGCAACTGGCAGCACGGATCCTATGGCGGGGAAGAACCAAAGGCGAGGAGCGTAGGGGCAGAAAACGGGGGATAGAGAGATTCAGCTCTGGGGGTTAAAGTGTGATGAACGCTGCAACAACCAACAGTGGATTTTCATTGCCTCTTGACATCCTCTGTTCCTCCCTTTCTTCCTCTGTCTCCCTCTCTCTAAGCAAGGCTGGGGTATAATGGATGGGAGGATCTATGAGCTCAGTGGATCATAGCTCAGACTCGGGCGAGCCAATGTTCTGGTAGCCTGTCTTGGTGCTGGTGCCATAGTTGGTGTTGGTCATCTCCTGGGTGCCGCCGGGGCCCAGGTAAGCACGGTGGGTAGGCATCGGGGAAGGAGCCTCGCTGAGCTTCTTGCTGAGGATGAAGCGCTGCTCGTCCTGTTCTTCGAGGTTGGAGATGTCCTTCATCATGCCTTTACGGTAGGAGACGGACAGCTTGTTTGAGCCGTCTGAGATCAGGTTGAAGTGGCGAACAATAAAGACGAGGGGTAAAGGCAGCATGGCCACCACGATGAGAGAGTAGGCCATGGCTAAAGCCCAGGGAGGGTAGCTTTGGAAACGCTCTGCGCCCTAGCAAACAAAGAGTGCAGAGAGAAGAGGATGAAGAAAATCACATAGAGGTTTAAAAACAGAGGAAAGAGGAGGACATTTACGGAATAATCAAGTATGGTTGTGATTTCATTCTTTGTTTATCCAAGAGCCACTGAACACAGACCTCAGCCTCCACCCAGGCGTTGTATCCTGCAGGACTGACGGCCATCTCAATGACAGTGGAGATGATGAGCACCACCAGGACAGCTGGCGACACGAATCTCCACATGTAGTAATAGAAGGAGTAAGGCCTGAAACCAAGCATGTCCTCCAGGTCCTGCATGAACCTGCGAGGAAGTGAGAAAAAGAATTAGTGGGAAGGAGTTCCATCTAAGGATCCCAGTTGGCCATGCCAATGAGCAAACATGCACAATACCAGAGTCCTTAAATGGACTACTGCACCCATCATCAAAATTATTAATTACATCTTTGCTTTTTATTGAAGACAAGTCAAAATGTCTGCTGTGAAAAAGCTCTATTGTTTGTTGTTATCTGCCCTGGCTGTGTCCTTGTCCGTTCACTCTTTAAATAATGGACACTCAGTAGTGAGCAGCAAATTCAGATTTTTTTTGTATTTATTATCATCACTCACAGGTGAGTGTCACAATGTGAAGCATTGCATTGTGGGATTGATAGTAGAAATGATGTGCACTAATTATTTGTGTACTTTATAGTGCATACATTTGCATAATAATGTATGCAAATGATATATAATATATAGATATAATATATAATATAATGTGAATTGAAACAGCCCTGGGTAAGTCAGTTAACACAGCACAACCCCCTCTAGAAGTAGGAAAGACACACACTCATCCAGGCCAGCTTAGTTTCATTCTTATGGAGAGGAGACAATATAATTGTTACGAGCTACATTAGCATTTAGTGGCCGTTTCTTTGTTCTACGAGCCCAGGTTAGCTTAGCCGTGTAACAGTGCATGCTAACATTTGCTAATAGCACTAAACACAAAGCACAGCTGATACAGATGGGAATGACATTAGTTTTGCAGATTTCATCCCTTGAGCTGCTAGCATGGATAAAAGTATTTGGATTTTGGTGAACCGTCCTTTTGAATGAAGGAGAGAGAGATAAGTATGGCTAGTTTGGAAACAGATAACAGCGCTTTTTTCACAAATTGACCAGACACCGCAAATGTCTACAAGCTGCGTTAAAAAATTCTATCCAAATATGGCTTCAATCTACATATCCAGTTGAGTAACCTCTTAGTGCCGTAGATCCAGGCTACAGAGATGTTTTCCAGGATCACCACCACAGTGAGAGGCAAACCAGCCGAGTAGTCATCAAACATTGTGACAAAGTAGTTCCCTGAGCGCTGCACAAACAGCAGGCCTAACAGAAAGGCTATGATACAGCAAGCCACTGAGAAAGAGAAGAAGAATGAGAATCACAAACACTTCAATTTCATTAAGCACAATAGATATGAGTTACAGAGTTTCATAACCAGAATTAAGAAGATTAGAAGTCAGCTCACCACACAGGATCTCTTTGCGTATCTTGAAAGCATCCAGTATGGGTGTTGTGATGCCAGTCATGGTGCCGATCATGCTTCCCAGACCCAAGTTGATCAGCATGAAGAAGAACATGACAGACCAGAAGGGACTGCCAGGGAAATGTGTCATGGCCTCTGTGAAGGCGATGAATGCCAGACCAGTGCCCTGAACCGCCTGGAGGAGAGAGAGAAGGAGATGGAGGTTAAAGGTGGCCAACGATGGCTAATGATGATGTGCTGAATTAAATTGAGTGATCCTTTGTGAAAAATCACTCACTTAGGTTCATAGTGCAGCTATTCAAGGTGATGTGCTCATCCCAGAGACACTTAAAATGAATGGATTAGTACTGTAGATTATGCTTAAAATAAAAAATTCTTACATCACAGGCCACAAACAAGTAAAAATGGTGCCTTTACAATATTGCCATGACCTCTTAATGATCTTTGCAGTAAATGTTTCTCTGGAAATATTGTGTATTTTGCCTGTGGTAAGTGGTCATTGTACAGGGGCAATTGCACCTTCAGGGTTGAAAGCACTTAACTGGAAGTCGCTTTGGAAAAAAGCGTCAGCTAAATGACATGTAATGTAATATAATGTAATGTAATGCAATAACACTCGACACTCGACTCGAAATGTCCTGCTATGAAAAATAACAGACTCTGTAGAGGGAACTGGGGCTGCAACTAACGATTATTTTCATTATCGATTTGTCTTGAATTATTTTCTTATATTACATAAACTATTAATCATATAAAATAAAAACAAAACAGTGAAACATGGTCATTATAATTTCCCAGAGTCCAAAGTGATTGTTGCTTGTTTTATCTGACCAAAGACATTTCATTTACTATCACATATGAAAAAAAGAAAAGCATCTGACTCAAGCAATTAACTGATTGTCAAATTGATTGATTGATTGATTGATTGATTAATTAAATGGGTAATTGTTGCCACATCATGATATTTTTAACCTCCCCTGTCTTTGTTATTTTTGATATATAAGAACAACTTGACGTGCATCATCACTTATACACAAACTACGTCTTGATAGCGTAACACACCTCTGATTATTTAGAAATACTTAACAATCACATTGTTCTTTCAACTTGTGAATTCTCCCCCTCTGACCTTGTTGAGTTCGTCCTCTAGCACACAGGCGTCCAGGCCCAGCTGGTCAAAGCTGTCCTCCTTAACCGTCTTAATGACACCGTACATCTCTGCGTAGTCCTGGGCGGACAGGTGGGAGAAGTTGATGTGAGGAGGGATGAGCTCTTTGCTCAGCACACCTGTGTTTAGGAAGCCCAAAATCTTCTCTGCATTACTGCACATGGACAATAGGAGATGGGGAGAAGATGGACGTGTTAGGGAGTAAAAACGTAACAGTAAAAACTGCTGCCAACGAGAGATTGGTCATGTAGCGTTTGTTAAAGTATGACGCACTCACTCGACAACACACTTCTCATTCATGATGTTCGCTTTGAACCCCAGGACTGCAAACACAACTAAAGTGGCCAGGATGGAGGTGACAAAGTTAATGACGGAGACCAGCGTTGCATCAAAGTGGCAGTTGTTGTCTCGCTTGTTGTAGCTGGAGAAAGCGATGACACCTCCGAAGCCAAGGCCGAGAGCGAAAAAGACCTGCGTGGCTGCTTCTCTCCACACCTGCGGCTCCAACATCTTTTCCAGCTAGAGAAAAGGAAGAGGAAAATGTTAAAGTTTAGGTCGTGTGTATTGTTAGTTATCCTCTTATAAACCCTTTGAACATTGATGTTTTGCCCTCAAGTAGCTTCAGGACAACATTTTGTATATTCTATGTATTCTGCCCTGTTCAACGCTTGATTAAAGCTACTGCGAGAAATAGTCAAACTGATGAATGATCACAGCTGGCCTGATATAACAAACTGAAAAACATGTTTTGTACATTATTTTACATGTCAGTCCCCTATTTGGAATTGGCAACAGGATTACAAATATAGTTATGTGGTTTTGAGTAATTGCTGGTCATGCAACAAGACACACATGCAACTGTGGCAACTGAAAGTGCAACTTCTACAAACAATATCTTATCTGGTCTAATCTTTAATTTAGGATATCTTTTAAGTTTGAATAATTCATAGTGTAATAGTAACAGATATATCCATGTGTTCACCCCTGTTGTAATATATTGCACTGACATTTGATGTCAGCAGATAGTCCAACTACACAACAATTCACATTGCATGATCATATGATGCTATACAGGTTACATTTTTCTATCTTTTCTATGTAATTATATATAGTCACCACTAGAGGGGAACATCAACCCAACAAAAAAACCAAAGTGGATATTAATGACATTTATGCATGAGTGGATCTGAATGGCCTTGGTGGTAAAGCAGCTAAAACCATCAACCACAGCTGAGCAGCTTGCATAGACAAAGTGTCACTTATTTTACATATCTGTTTGGCTAACTGACAGTGTATGGACCAAGACATCAGCGAACGTTTCCCCTCCAGCACACCATAATTACACTGTGGACAACCACAGCAAAATATAACATATTGTGTTAATTTTATTGTAAAAGTTTTCCCTATTTCTGCTGAGCCAACCCTGTTTTAGAGTTGCCACTTTTGTCTCTCACCTTAGGGGTGAACATGTGAGCGATGCCATCCACTGCTCCCTTCAGCATCAAACCTCGCACCAGGAAACAGAAAAGCACCACATATGGGAAGAGAGAGCTGAAGTACATCACCTAAGAAAAAGAGAGAGAAAGTCAAGCCCATTGTTGCCATGGACACGTGTTTCTGAGGCTTCACACATTGAACGAGGACCAAAATGCAACCATACACACATGCACGCTCGGACGCACGCACACTCGCACGACCAAAAGCACACACACAATGAATCAATTCCAAAAATGCTTTGTGTTTGCTTGGCACTGAGTCTGGGAAATCTGACCAAATGTGGAGAGGACTCCTTGAGGTTTGTAGAGTTGAGTCAAAAATCCTGCCTACAGTATTTCGGGAATCATTGCAGTACTCATGATGATAATTGGATTACTACGTTTAGTGTTTAAAAAACTGTGTCCGACCTTGGCGATCCGTGTATTTTCCTATTGAAATATGGGCTGGATGTTGCGCTTTGGTGTATGACTCACTCTCTGGACCGAGATTACAGGATGTTGTTGCAGTTGTTGCCAAACGAAGCATTTTCCATTTGCATCCTTTGCTTGGTACAGATTAAGCTTATTAATGATGCATGTGTCTCTCTTCCATAATATAGATGAGATCTGAAAATAGACTAGTGCTGCCTTTTTTTTAAGATAATTTTTTTGGCCATTTTTAGGCCTTTATTTGATAGGACAGCTTAGACATGAAAGGGGAGAGAGTACAAGGGAATGACACGCAGCAAAGGGCTGCAGGTCAGAGTCAAACCCGGGCCCGCTGCGTCAAGGACTGAGCCACCGTATATGGGCGCGCGCTCTACCAGGTGAGCTACACAGGAGCCCAGAAAACCTACCTTTGACTGAAAAGCATTAGCAAAGTGAATAAAATGGCAGAATCATCGATTAAAAATAGATTTTTAAAGCTTTTGTTAAAATGATTTATTGTGTACATCTTCATATGGTGTGGTAATCTCTCTAGTTTACTCTGCCCCTGCTGTGAAGCCATGGAGACCCCGTACCTTCCCAGAGGACTGGATGCCCTTGATGACAGCCAGGCAGACCAAGATCCAAGCTACCAGAAGGGACAGGGTCATCTTCCAGTTCAGGCCGCCGGTGTCATCGATCGAGCTGGTGATGTTGAGAGTCTGGCGGTACCAGAAGTAAGTGGTGGCCGAGCTCTTCTCACACTCCGGCTCCACGACTACAACAGCAACGAGGAAAGGGAGGGAAATGGCATAAACAGTGCTGCAAACATCTCCATCCCCACAACTCTTTTTTAAATCTATTATTCAAGTTGAAAAGCCTTATTTTCATTTTGTCATTTTTCTTGATTCAATGCTGCATTATTCTCTCATATTTCAAGATACTGACACTGATTTCTTGAAGACTCCTAAAATAAGTAAATTCATACTGTAGAGAAGAGTTGAAATCATTAGATTTTTTCCACTTTTTGACAAATATGACCTTCTTTTAAGGAGACTGTTCAGTGTATGTTTTGAATGTAAAATCTTAAAGGTGTCCTGTGCATTTCTTTTCTAATAAAACATTTTTTTTTGCTTACATGTTTACTAGCTTACAGCCTTCTTCTTCCCTGCCTTTGCTGAGGAATTACTGTGTTTCTTGGCGCATTACTGCCACCTTTTGTTCAGTGGAATATTGTAAAAACATTGGCAGGAATATGTATCATGTCACCCAGATGCACGTGTATGTGCATCTCTATGCGCATGAACGCAAAATCGCGACCCACTTATTAAAACATTGCTCTATAGCACTACTAGTGCTACAAAAACTCTACAGGGTACCTTTAATCTGCAAAGTACAAAGTAGAAAAAATAAAGTACAAGTACTTTGTAATTTGAGTAAATGTACCCAGTTACTGTACATTCCACCTCTGCACATATTTCAACAGAATCCTGTTGGACGCTCCACAGCATCCCCGCTGCATCCATAATCATAAGCATAGTCGACATCCTGCCCTCTAATGTTAATGTAAGTTGATGCGCTTTACTCTGCCAGAACCTGCATGCCTCCACCACAGGCTACCTGCTGCCAGCCATTCAAGGTACTGACACTGTTGGCCGGGTCATACTATCTGACAGGCCTCGCCAACAGAGCTGCTCTGTAGAATGACTTGCAGGGCCATCCCGGGTAGAGAGACAGCACAAACACGTTAGCCTGCAGAGGCACTGCTGCTTGACTGCAGAGCCACAGCGAGGCAAGCTGTTTCAATGCAAAGACACGTTCTACAGCTTTATGCACCACCCTGCGTAGTCTACCAAACCAAACCTACCAAAGTCAAATTCCTTGTGTATGTAAGTATACTTGGCCAATAAAACTGATTGTGATTGTGATTGTGATACATGGTGCCGAGGGCTTTACAAAAAAAAGCTCTTTTGTATGAGCACTTGTCTTTTGCCGCATATCTCTGTATAGTTGAAGCTGTGTTGTGCGGTGCATTGTGTTTTGCACTTACTGGCTAGGGATCCATTTCTCTGGATGGGGCATTCAGCCCAAGGCAGTGGATACTGGAAAGACTGGAAGAAATAGAAGATGCTCCAGCCGATAATCACATTATAGTAGAGGCCCACAAAACCGCAAACCTGAGGGGAAATGAGAGAAAACAGCAATACTTATAACTCCTAAAAAAACAATCACTATCTTACAACACACATACACAAACAGCACAGGGGACAAACAGCCTGCAGTTTGTTGAGGTGAACGCCTCTTCTTGAGAGAGGGCACGGACGCTGAGCACACAGCTGAAGTCAGAGTGTGGATAAATTATTGAGCTGTTTGCTCTCAGCAGCAGCCAAGGCTGGGGTCCTCTATAATAAGGTATTTATAGCTGCTGAATCTCACTCTGCCACATCCAGGCTGCCACACGCCTTAATGCCCCAGGCCAGGCCTCTCCCTCCCCTATTTTGCACTAGATTGATGAAATCCCTATTGAAGGACTGACAAAGAGAAATACTGACGCAGTAGATCACTGACTGACTGTTTTAGGCTGATGATGCTGATGGGATGGGTGCATGATGGTTCACTACTCCTGCAGATGATGGGGACAGATTATGACAGCTGGTCTTTGCATACCGCTTGCTGTAAAACAAGAGGAAGTAACACAAGCAAGCAGAGACCAGTAGACTGAGTTCTACAGCACGTTTGTTGTCCCAATGACTGACTGGAAAACAGATGTCATGGGTTTTTTCACTAATAATAAGACTTTAGATATTAGTAGGTCATTAATAAATCCCTCTCAATCTACTTCACCAATGGATATGTTCCCCTGTGAAAACCAATGGATTCAATTGTAATTGACACAATTTCATGCTGACCTTGTGAATGAACGTACAAACCATGTTAGCAAGCCTTCATTTAAGCCTACATAGTGTTAGTTTTAGTGTTTGATATTTCAACTGTTTGGGTGTCTGGGCAGTAATCACTTGTGGGGTCACAATCTGGCCGAGACAATGTTTTAATTATAATTATAACAGATTGACCTGTACATCATTAATACATTACATAATTCCCTCTAATTCCTTTTGTTCTATTGTTGTTTTATTCTATGTTATATTATTTGACTTTATCTGTGCCTTATTATATTCATGGAGTCTTGTACACTTGATTATGTATTTTCAATGCATACTGTTTCTGCCTTCCCTGCTCTACCTCTAAAGCACTTTGGGTCAACTGTTGTTCGTTTAAATGTGCTAAATAAATTAAATGACTTGACTTGACATTATATTTAGGACTTTCTATAGATGGCAATGTTGGTCGGTCCACCACTTGAATCATAAATGCATGTTGTAATGCGCGACCAGTATGATGAGTTAATTGGTTAACGGGCTGATGTTGGTGCTTACCATCAGACTGGAAACCCCGATGCCTCCCAGCTGTGGGCAGACGTAGTTCCACACCCCGATGCTGCCACGCCTGATCCTCTGTCCCACTGCCAGCTCCAGGAAGAACAGGGGGATGCCGATGAGGAGGAGGAGAATGAAGTAGGGCACCAGGTATGCACCTGAGACAGAGGAGGGATAGAGAGAAGAGGCATTACTGCAGAGAGTGCAGCAACTTTGGTTATCTGAATGTTTGAAATTCATGTATAGTGAAGATAAAAAGCTCATTGTAAAACAGCAGGAGTGACATTGCCAAATTCTCTGTTAGGTTTTGTTTTTGGAGTCTATTCTCTTTATTATCCTCCACCCCTCTAATTCCCCTCCCTTCTCTTCCTCTCTTCCCTCTCATACTTCATCGTCCTCCCTACCTCCTTGTCTCCATCGTCAACTGCCATTCACCACTTCATCTTTTTTGCAGAAGGGACAATGGAGAGAGAGAGCAGCAGGCACTCAAAGACAACAAGCCTGGTCCAGTCCGTCCTGCTTACGTCAGGACATGAAGGGGCACCATGGTGACAAACCCATCCACAGCCAGAGAGCACAGGCTCATACTGACGGACAGCTGGGAGGAGCAGCCTGCTTCCAGACTAAAAACAGATGACGTTTAACTTGATCAAAAACACTGATCACGTCGTGAGTGGCTATTAGAGCTAGCAGCAGACAAAGGAAACAAAGACAGGCACACAGTGTTGTGTTACACAGTGGTATTATTATCTGGACCGTAAGAAGTGACTTCTGTGTTGCTGCCTATTTTCACTGATCTTTGATGTCTATTTTGAGCAGCAGACACACATAAAAGAGGAAATCAAAACATGTTGGTGAGGGGATCAGAACTAGCTCAGTACGTGGTCACATAGAGGATGATTCCTGTTCATTTTAACAACACATTGACCTCTCTTCTGGCTCTCTGGATTAAAGTATTAATGGCACAATCATAGAGATATCAATCCAGACTACATACAATTTCAGGTTAACCTCAGACTCTAGGATATCAATCTTCATGATTGGCACAATGAGGTCTATAGTGTAGCAGCAGCAGACTATTTAAGACTGATTGATTGCCTGACTTGTTTTTTGTGTGTGCTGTTTATACACAGCAAATCTGTGTAAATGTAGGTGTGTTAGTCATAATCTGTCAATTTCTTAGAAGAGATATTTACGTGACTAAATCGTAAAATTGTGTACTTTATGTTTGACAGACGTTTATGGAGACAAATTAAGAACATCAAAGAGTTAACTAATCTAACTAAATTGGTTAAATAATACTGGAAGTAATTACTGAATATTTAACAGTTTATCGATTTTTTTCTTATCATATTTACCTGTTACTGACCAATCCATGTCGCTGTCCCCTTACTTTATTTGTGTTTTTTGTTTTTTTAAGTGCAACTATGTCCACATACCTCCTTGAGAGGGTCATCGTGGAATAACAAAAAAAGTCAAAAAATTCTCTGGCACCACCATCTGGTCAATAAATACTAATGGTCAGACTCCTGAATGAAATTTGCAGCAGGTATTCATGCTTCTCAGAGGCTAAATGGTCATCAAAAAGGTTTACTTGGTACTGTTGTCTTGTCTGGACTAGTGTGCTCTGCAGTGAAGACAAATGTTAACATACATTATGCAAGTTCCACCAGGAGACACAAGCAAGATAGTTCAAATTAATGACTTAAATTATTTATTTGTAGTACAGGATAAATTAGAGTTATTTCAATGCTCCACTGAGGCAGACTCACACCTGTCAACATGTTCTTTTGTGTTTCCATGTGTTTCATTTTGTTGCAGACTAGCTATATAACATTATTTTGATTGTGATTGATTTTTTTTAGTTTTCTTAAAGATGGTACACCGGAATAGTTTGACATTTTGGGATCTTATCTTTTTTCTTTCTTGCCAAGAGATAGATGAGAAGATTGATACCACTCTCATGTGGGATAAAGGTATCAATCTTCTCATCTAACTCTCTGCAAAAAAATGAATAAGTAATACATAACATTGTAATTTGAACAAACATAAAAGCAAACTTTATCACGTCATTATTTTAGAAAAGTGTTTTTTGCAGTGTGTAAACATTTTCTTTTCACTATCCTAACTCTTTTGAGCAAATCATCAATGGCTCAGAATAATGCAGAATTCTGTCTGTACCGTGCCGAAATGTTGTGGCAGTTTGGACAAGTGCAACGTTTTAGGTGGTTGAAACTGTCACTACAATGGTCTGTCCTTGGATGAAATGTTAACTGGTAAGACTAACTGGGTTAGTTCTGTGTCAGATACAACAGGTAACAGAAAATACATAACAGTACTTATTGACTAAGGGACTGTAAGTTATTTATTTAAGGGGGTACCGGAGGAGTTTTGGGATCTTTAGTCAAAATAGACTTGACCCTCCCTTCACCAGCAATACATTTTTCTATGACCCGCCAAAATGATTGGAGAAGAGGCATGACCCTCCCCAATAATTTATTGATGCCTTGTGTACTGGTTTGCACTTGGCAAAGTTGAACAGATAACCACTGTTTTTTACAATCATGACATACATAACTTAACCTCTGCTTTCTCATCTTACACATCACACTCCTCTGTTATGGTGACCATTTCAGTAGATTTACTCACTAACATAGTTGTGGAAACACAATAAGCATGGAAACTAAATGCACACTTCTTGCATTACTGCATTACTTCAAATACTAAGTTACTCCTCTAGTAAACTAGTATTCACATGAAATAAAACATTGAGACCAACAAAGCACACTGGGTAATAACAAACACAACACATGAACTGGTAGCTATTTACTTGTCACTAGGCTTCCTCAGTCATTGTATATATATATATATATATATATATATATATATATATATATATATATATATATATATATATATATATATATATATATATATATGTATATTTTATCCCAAGCTCCATTTCTCAGATGAGCGTCAATTTGGGAGCTTGCATGCCACAACTCCTTCCTTCTCAAATGCCTTGAAAAGGCTATCGTTTGCATGATTTCAAATCACCGGGACCGAAAGGATATTTGAAGAGTACGTATTGGCGCCAGAAATCACATTCGCTCTAGAATCTTTGCTAGTGCCCTCTAGAGGACCCTCAGTCTCTCCACTCGAAAGTCACAGCGCAAGGCTTATTTAACTCCCCCTACCCTGCAAGAAAGAAGGTTAAGAAGGATAAACGTGGTGTGCACAACATAGACAGTATATAATGGACCAACAGATCCCGTTGCTCTGGACGGAGACCAGTGAAGGATATTAGAAGTACTTTTCCGGTGAGCGCTGAGTGTTACTGCGCAGCCTCTAACTGAGAGAGACGACGTAAAAGTGACGTGAGCAACCTGTCTGAAAGTTGGAAGTCTTCTGGTAGCTGTGCCAAGAGAAATCTCAATCATTCCCATTCTTTCAGAGACAGAGAGCGTAGGTATATGTAAGGAGATAACATGGGCACAGGCTAATTATTGCTAACTAAAATGCTAGTTAACATTAGTAATTAAACTTAAACAGCTCATGTAAGTCGAAACTGCCTGCGAGCTTCTCCTGTACTATACGGTAATTCCTCTCCTATGCGACAGTAAGTCACTTGGTTATGACACAATCGTTAGCCTATTTTTACAAAAACGTCCGCTATGGAGCCATAACATGAGGTACAAGGTAATGGAGCCTTTTATACATTGTCGTGTTTCTTTATAAATAAACAATGGACAAATAGAGTCTTTAAACGCTTCAGATGTAAAGTTATTCGCTGTCAAAGTGACGTCAAAATGAATGGCAGTCAATGGAATGCTAACGGGAGATGATCGCTTTGTAGCATCAAAATGGCGCCATAGGAGGTTCGAGTTCTGAAGCAAAGCTTACCCCCTTGGTGCACAAGCCCCCAGGAAGAGCGCCATGTCTTAAAGCCACCATGGGCTTAGCGGATAACGGTGTAACTGCACCCTCTGGCCCAGAAAAACTTTCCCCATAGATTTTGCATGGCGAAAGAAACTTATTAAACTTAAAAACATGGGGTACATCAAACTTACCAGCCCGAACACTTAAAGGGTCCTTGTTTAAAAAGTCACATTTTTAACATTTTTAACATTTTTAACATTTTTAACATTTTTAACATTTTTAACATTTTTAACATTTACTAATCGCCGAATCCAGAATTATTAAACTAACCATGATGAACGTGCATAATGGACGCGAGCAGATTACTGCGCATGTTCATATAACTGTTCTCCCGAGGTCCTGTAACTGTAATAATGGATAATGCTTATGGTTGTAATTCACCATGTGTTCTATTAATACATCCATAGTATGTATGCTGTAAAGCCTGTAAAGTGGATGAGATATGAAGCCATGAATATTATTAAGAGAAGCTCTGTTCACGAAACTGCAGGCTAACCTTAGTAGCTACGCTAGCTAGTAGCACGACATAATAATTACATCTCCTTGGTTGTCTAAATACATCCATCGTTTATTTAGATAAGCATGTAAACAATCAGGAACAACGAACGTTGTTGTTTAACGTTCGTGAATATTTTATACAATGAAACGGCGAGTTCATGAGTTTGCCACTTGTAAGAGACACGAGAAAGAAGTGCGCATGTCCATCATGACGTCATGGGCCAGTCAACGCGGAAGATCTGAGCTCCATGATTGCTTTATGCACTTTTGAGCACTCTCATTGGAATGAACAGGGCTTCCCGCCAAACGCTGTATCCAGTTCTCTTAATACATCCATGGGTGCGCAGAGCGGTAGGTGCCTGAAGTGTGAAGAATGCGAGGATTATGACCTGCCATCACAGGGCAATGCCTGCAGCTACTGTGGATACACAGGATGGGTCAGACATTTGAAAGTTGCCAGAAATTCAACCATGTATTAATGTTATGTTACTTACATTTGACATGGTTTATGTTCCTAGCATTTCTGCATTTCAACAAATATTTTGTTGCTAGGCAACGTGACACCTTTGAGCTAGTCAGCTTCATTATATTCCAGCTTCATGTCAGTGACGATACTTTGGCAACAGGTGGCGCAGTTAGCTATAGGGTTTTTTGTTGGGTCAGACCCATCTGCTAGCGATGGGGGGCCGAGACTGAGAGCTACATGGAAAGATATTCACCAAACAAGCCACTTTGAAATGTTGCTGTTTTCATGAATACAAAAGTTGGGTGACCCCCCCCCCCAGACAAAAAAACGTTGGGTGTCCCTCCCCTCAACAAAGAATAAAAAGACATGACCCTCCCCTATTTTCCTCCGGTGGTCCATTCCATGAATACCGAACGGTCCCTAACTGGTGGAGAAAATAAGTTGGATTAGTTGAAATCGCAGAGGTATTTATTTCTGTAATGCGATACAAATTAAGCTTTTATGAGATAGAGCAATTCAGTATTAAATTTCACGTTAATGACAGAGGCCAGTGGGCATTCTCAATCAAATCATGTCTCAGAACAGTATCCTGGACAAGACTGGACGGGAAAATGCAAATCTCATGCTCAAACAAAAGGATAGAATCAAAATTGTTACATGCTATTGAGTTAACTACTACCACCTGGCCACTTATTAAATTGAGGATTTTACACTCATAAAAAAAAAATGACATCATTAACAGCATTAAGTCAGCACGTTTCTTTGTTAACAATCACTCAGCACCCTGAAGGGGACACATGTACACTATGGGTGTCCCAATTAGGAATCAACTTCAAACCCCAGGAAGTGTCTCTACACTTTCCACATACACAAAACATTTGAGTTTCTGTGATTCACACACTGAAGTGTTAAAATGCACCAAAACAGCCATCCATCCACCTACCTCCACCGTTCTTCTGGCACAGGTAGGGGAACCTCCAGACGTTACCTAGGCCCACAGAGAAGCCCACCTGGGCCAGGATGTACTCCAGCTTGTTGTTCCAGGCCGGTCTGCCGTCCTCTGCGTCGGGGTCAGGGGAGGGTATCAGGGCCTTCACTGGAGCGGTAGAGCCAGGACTCAAACCCATACTCATCTGACTGCTCTTATAGTCCATGGGGTGCTCCAGGGATAGCAGGTCAGCCACCGACTCAGTGACTGGCTCATTACTGTGCTCCCGCTGGGTCACCTTGGTGTTCTTTGGCATGGCTGCAACACCGGAGCTCCTTCAAGATGAAGGTGGTGGAGGAGACTGACAAGAGGGAGATCAGGAGGAAGCAGGGAAAGAAAGTTGTGTTTTTTCCTTCAATCTGCGAAGAGAAATAGTTGGAGACAAACACAAAATTTAAAGTATTTTTTTCTTCCTAAACCATCAAATGTATGTAAAAATAAGGCTTACAGCTTTTTAATTGAGTGTATGGGATAAAAAATGTCTGTGGTTTCAGCTACTCAAATTTGAATATGTTCTGATTTTCTAGCTTGATCTTAAACAAAAACATTTGCTGGTTGGACAAAAAATAAGAAAGAGTGATTTTATAGACCAAGCGATTATTAGAAAAAATAATCACATTAGTGAAAATAATCACATTAATGAAAATAATCACTAACTGCAGCCATCTACAATAACATCACCAGTGACTTTAACCATTTTGGTTCAGAATCATGTGCTCTGCTTTTTCTGTTTGCTAATTGGCAGCCTACATAAGTTTCTTAAAATGGCAGTAAAACGTCAGCACTTTAGAGCCATGAATGAAGTATTTCAGTAATCCACTTCATTATGGTGAATAAGACACAAATATTGAATTACAATCCATTTCACAGCAGAGCCCTTTATACTAAAGTTGAGTCATGTGAACAGCATGAAAAGCAGTATCCGCAACAGTCTGTCTATGGGACTGCTGCTCTCAGGAGAACACAGAAGTGCAATAAAACTAAAGCCTCTAAGCACATCTTTCATCGGTTATTAATGTAACATATTTTTTTCTCATCAGCTTCAATGTCTTGACTGCAGGTTGTTTTAAGATTTCAGGAGCTGTGATGAAAGAGTCCAGGAGTCCAGTGCTCCTGAAAAGAAAAACCTGTCTGGAAAGTTAGTCTCTCCAAGTTCTCCGGTATGCGTCCCCTTTTTAGAGGCCCTTTGCAAATCCAATCCACTAATAATCCAACAATCCTGTGTGCAGTGCCTTCCCAGAGGGAAACTGGTGTAGATAACAACATAAGACTAGTGTGGTCTGAATGTCAGATTCTCTTGCATAAATGAGTTTTACAGTTATTGTTTTAGCAGAGGCGGTAAGCCACCCAGACTCTGACACATCTTGTCTTGTGATCACTAGTAGATAACAGGCTAAACAAATTGAGACACTGATTTATTTTTTTGAAGTGTCAAAATCGATGCGGCAAAACAAGAGATATTGCATTTTTTTATTACATGCCTTCTTCTTCTTTGTCAAACCTGGCATCAACATTACACACAATGCAACTCGACCACTGACAGTTTGGACGGAGATTCAGTTCTTATGCTAATATTGGCTAATATAGTCTCAAGCAGAGCTCATTTCTTCCTAACTCCCTTCTCCCACATTTTTTCATTTTAAAACTTGTAGTCTTCAGCCCCAACTGACACTGACTCAAGTGACATCATCTGAGGCGACCTGGGATTTGAGAAGACTTTATAAAACTGTTTTCACATAAACAGTAGTACTCCCTAATACGTGTTAACAGACTTTGGTGTGTAAAATTGGTGAAGTTCCCATTCAAATAGTGTCTCCTAAGTAAAATAGCATGTATGTTAGAGGAGGTGGTCTTCATTTCAGGCGAGGTGGCCCACCTTCACTATAAAACACTGTGGGCAACCCCGTTAACACTAATCCCTTTAAATGAACATGGAAATTTGCATTAAACACTCAAAATGACGAGACCATTGACCCTCAAAGACAGTTAGCATTTATTTCACATTACCTAATTAACTAAAGGTCATCTCAACAGTGAATGATGCAGGCAATCTTGGTTAAATGCCCAAAAAGCAGCTACTGTACAGGAGCAGAAAATGACAGAAATCAGACTTTGAAGTAGGGCTGGGCGATATGGACAAAATCAAATATCACGATATTTTTGACCAAATACCTCGATATCGATACCGCAACGATATTGTTGTGTTGACTATTGGTGCTTTAACAAAATATTTACACAATGAGATTTTTGATAAATAATCATCAGTAATGTGGATATAATGACTAAGTGGGTAAAGGCAAATAATAGAACAGTTACAACAGTCTGTTAAGTTCATAAAATGACATCACTTTACTGTAATGCAGCCTTTAAAACCAGGAAAAGACAACACTTATGCCATATTATGATATTACGATATCCAAAATCTAAGACCATATCTAGTCTCATATCACGATATCGATATAATATCGATATATTGCCCAGCTCTACTTTGAAGACAGATTTCAGGTTTGGGATGAACCAGATCTGACTTTCCACTCTGGCAGCTCAAGAGCAGAGAATAGAGACCAGAGGTGTTTGATCTGGAGACGAGAGCCCACTGAATTCACAGTCAACAGCATGCACATTCCTAAACAGTGGCGCTGAGCCCCTACAGTCACGACACGCAGCAGCTCCGAGGCTGACAGCTCGACGCAGAGCCCAGAACAATAATGACCACAGCAGTCTACAGCTATGATACTGAGTCACCATCGAACACTCTCCAAATGAGGTGTGAAGCAATGATATGCATGTTTGCAAACAACATTCTTCGGCCACACTGTAGAGTTTGGGGGGTTTTACGGTGTGTTGAGTTGTTTTGCCCTACTTTTCTTATGAATGGAAATGTTGCTTAGTAACAAACGGTCCTACTTACTACCTATTGGGTCAGGATGATTGTAGCGGATCACACACGAATGGCCAATAGGATTCTCACTCTGACTGTCTTATCATGTGCAGTGAAAGTTTTCGATGTTGATGCAGAAATCAGAGTTTCACAGTCAGTGCTGACACAGATGGCACATTAGAAAGCAGGACTTCACGTACAGTGCAAGACAGTGTTACAGACTATGACTCGCTTATCAATCTCCATCTGAAGGAAAAATGGTGAGTGGAGAGGAAACATGGTGGATACTCAGGATACTGAGGAGAATAAAATGCATTAAATTAGGAGTGTTAGGGGTTGTGGGTGGGCTAAAAAGAGGGCTCTATTCTTTACCCCCTTGCTGGCTTACTTTGTATATGATATATGTTTTAAAAAAAACAAACAAGAGAACATCAGTGCAAAGGGAAAGGTGCTGCAGAGTATGAAGTAGGCTATGTATTTACTTTTCAAAGAAATGGGAGTGATGGTCCCAGACCCCAGGGAGGCAGATGTGTGATTCTGCTGCGTGTTCTTGTATTTATATGCTTCCTTATTCCCTGCTGACAGTTTAGTGTTGATGATGTAACAGCACAGGTTCTCCGTTTCTCCTACAAAGATCTGTTCCACTTTCATCTCATCCGGTTGCTAAGCAATGGCCCTTTCCTGCAAAACTGAAATCCCATCCCTGCAGCCTCAGTGGTCGCCTATCTCTTCCTCTTTCTTCTAACGGACAAACGTGATATCCTGAGGGTCGGCTGCAAATAACATGGAGCTGCTGTGACAGAACTGATAGACTGTGGCAAGGCTGGAGGTGATGGTCTGTTGTGAGATCTATTGCAGTGTCAATCAGGCAGCCATCACATACAGAAAATTGTGTCATAAATTATACACTCAGTAATGAACAACACAATGATTCTGACAGGTACAAAACAGCATCCGCATGGCCATGTTCAGGCATCCTTCAGACACGTTACACACAGGCCCATATAGCTTCAGGACTGACTCTGATATAACCTCTGATGCCTTGTCAAGGTCAAATGAATCACATAATTCTAGCACTGCGAAGATGCAAACAACCCCAATACAAAGTCAGCAGGTGATCAGCAGCCCCGCAGAATATGTCATATTCGGGGCAGATTTGAACACACATGGAGCGGCGTCGTGAAACACGGAGGATTACATGAGCGACGTTCACCGTCAATGTTGCGGTGAAATCCCCATCTGTCAGGTGATGAGGTGAATACTGACATTCGTCTCAAGCTAATACGTTTGGGGGGCATCGCTGGTTATTAGCGATTTACGACAATCCTATTTTTTTTGTCAGAGAAACTCACACTTATCGAAATTGATCAAATTGTGAAAATGGTTAAAAGAACGTTATTCTTACCTTGTGTAATGTACAGAACTGGTTGTAGCGTCCGTGTCAGCGTGACACTATGAATCCAAAGCAAAGTGCACGGTCTCTTCATTCAGGCACTGTCTCCGGTATACAACATCACTGCGCGCAAAGATGCGAAATCAGCTTCTAGTCACACAGGGCGCATGGTGCGTAAAGTCTGACGCAGGAGCTCGACGCCTGCCACAAGTTTGTTTACTAATTACATTAACGTGTGCAGGTAATGGCTTATTGCAACTGTTTATCACTTTAACGATGTTCTGCAGCTCTGCAAAAAATACCAGTGCCCACACCTCTGGTTTCCACGTGCTTATGGCTGTGTGTTGTGGGATAAATGAGCCCCCCATAGTATGGAGAAATTACTATGGCAAGTCACGACGAAGTCTGACGCAGGTTTGACTCATCAGCTCGTGCGCACGTCAGCGGTTGATAAAAAACATCTGCAGTGTTCCCAGGACGATAATAAGAGCATCACACAAGTGCACTGCATTCAGGTATCAAACAGATAGATTGAATATGCTTTTGCAAATGGTATTTGGATTGGTCAAGATACTCAGCAGCCCTTATAATGGAATGACAATTCTTATTATATTTTCATAAATATTATTATTTATTATTATTATTAATATTATTATCATTCATAGTACTCACTGACTATTATTAATACATTTTATTTAATATTTTTATTTATTATTATTAATATTATACATCTTATCTGCAGAAGTAGTATAAGAAATATGCAGACAGTTCATATTTACTACCCTGACACAGTTTACCTTCATAAGGCAGTGCTTGATGGTAATACCTAATAGAAATGTCATAATTTGCAGTTTGGCCAAAATGATGTAGACTAAAATAGGTGTGAAAAGACAGTGCTTCCTAATGGACGTTTCTCAATTGTAGACACTTCGTGGCACAGTCAGTTTTCTCTCTGACACCAGCAACCACATTCCATATTTCTTCTCCGGCTCACTGGGTGGCTTTTTATTTTAACTAACAGAGAAGTTTGCATGACCTTTTATTGTTTAGTTTAGTTTTGTTGCTATTTTACATGTAATTGTTCATTATTCAGACAACTAAATGGGTTTGTCAACTCTGGGTACCCTTTAATTTAAAGTGTCAGGAAGTCTAATCCTATATATTTTTTGGACACTGTGGATGAATAGTGCAGGTGCAGTCTGGACAAAGGTGTTTCATCTCATAGCAACAACATCCTCCCTCTGAAGGTGTGTCAAAAAAGGACACATTGATACTGGTTGAGGGATTAGAATATTTAGAGAAGCAATGTGCTACTAGTGTGTGAGACCCTGAAAGATATCCTGCAGGAGTAACAGTTTGTTTTTCCACTGACAACTTCTTGAATATCACCGTAGCGTAAGAAAATTATGTGTCAGATTGTCACAGTGAAGGTGTTCAGTGATTGCGAGAAACTGCTCCTGTGATCATGTTCCACTCCCTGACATAAAAGATTAATAAACATTAAACATTAAGGCCATCCTAACAATGCTGTATGTGCTAACCCGGGGAAATTATCTGCTTCCATCACAAGACACCCTCAAAACACACACACACAGACACAGACACAGACACAGACACACACACACACACACACACACACACACACACACACACACACACACACACACACACACACACACACACACACACACACACACTGCATCAATTGACAACAGTATGCTTCCTGCCTCCTTCATTTGGAGTCACTCATGTGACTCACTTTCCAAGGGCTGACTGCTGGGATTGGTTGCCATGGCAACCACCGATCATATGAGAGTTACTCACCCTGTGAGCATTTTTCTATTTTTTTCCCTCCTCCTCTCTAGCACCTACTGGCGCTCTGCAGTACGGCTGTGAATGAGCCACTGAAGTAAAGTACTGTAAAATCCCTCCCCCCTTACAAAACACATCACGAGGTCAGTTTTCCTGCTTGTGGACTCGACTCACTTAAACACCTATTTTATCACATCTTTAAATTATACAACAGGAGACACAATATGCCTTACCTCCTGTCATAGCCAGAATTCTGCTGCAGTTTTACTCACCTTAAAGCTCCATGAATGACCACAGGTTATAACTCTCAGAGGGTTGGTATTAAATCACTGAAGCAGACATGTGGATGGGGAAAAGAAAATCATATCTGATAAATGGTGCCACATGGAGAAATTTCACTCCGAGTGCAACATTGACACAGCTCTCCATCAATACAGCTCTGACCTGAAACATCTTGACCTTGGTGCTTTTATTTTCATCTCGCACAGCAGAGAGGGAGAAGCTGCAGTGAGGCCTTTGGATCAAGCTTTAATATAATGAGCCAGCAGACTGGGCTGTAATTTACTGAGCCTTTCATCTATACTAGTTCTTTAGAGTCTAACTGCTAGAGACCCAGGAGAGACAGACAGAACCGGAAGAGTACATCCACGTGTGAACCATCAAATATTGATTTTACTCTGGATGTGAAATCTGGCTTTGGAACAGGTGGGAGATAACATGTTTCTCCACCACATATCTGATAATATTGTGAGGATCTCATTTACCATCAGTGGAGCACCAGCCCTTATCTCATCCTCAGGAGAGCCAGGTTGCCGGGTTGAAAATAAAACATGCTGACTAACACCGGTGGATCCGTGTGTCTGTGCAGCTTCGCCTCATCGGCACTCACGATTCAACTTCTTCTCTATGCTCCCCCCTTTGGCCTGGAATTAATGGTGCAGTCCCAACTCCTTTAATGTACTGACACCTTTGCCTACTCCCCTCTGGGAGGAGGGACACATCAGCTAGTCCTCTAACTGACTACCTGCTGCTTTTTCTGGCCTCAGAAAGAGAAGGCAACTGTAACCACGCTGGCTGGTGCAACACCAATGAAGCACATAGACCTAACACTCTACCTGTCCTCTTCACAGTAATGCTGCTGATGCAACAGCACTGAAAAGGTGGTGTTTTCCAAATTTTTTACCTGTTCACTGGTAATAGCATACTATAATGTTTCAGGACAGATATCTCATTATGCACTCCTCACCTGCCCTTTGCCTGTTTCCCTTTAATTGACCATTAAGTGACAAGAGGCACTTTACTCAGTTAAAGCTTCACTCCTCTTCCCTAGATAAAGAAACATACACAAAAGTAATGGCCGCAAGAGGACAAGCAGGAGTATTGACACACAGCAGTAAAATCAATGGCAGAGATTTGGCCCTGAGACCGTGGAAAAAACACAAAATTAGGCTGATGGCGCATGACACCATCATGTAAACAACAATATCATCTGAATTTTAGGCTGTGAGTCTGTTGGATGAGTAGAAATAAGTCTGGCTTTCTCTCTAACGAATAGATAATAAAACTGTTAGATGAAAAACATTTCCGCAGGAAGAGTGAATTTACTACCGAGGTAGCTTTTATGAGCTCATAGAAGTGTCAGTTGCCCTGTTAAGAAAAAACACAACTATAAAATCTTGCCACTGGTAAATACATCATTCAAACATCTCAAAAGTCAGCAGAAACTTCAGCTCTACAGAGAAATCTCTCATTTGTCCATCACATTGCTAACGTGTTCAGCCCCTCTTTATATTGACCTCCATCCTTATCAATCAAAAATGTAGAGATGGTTTCATATTGGTTGAGTTCTTTAATTATGAGGGTTTCTTAACACTGCACGGCAAACTACTAATGCCAAATACCTCCATTAGCGCCTCGTGCCCTGTGGCTGCCTTTAGCATGTGTGTGTGGGTGTGTGAGGAGAGGGGGCTGCTGGAAATACATCAGACAACTGATCATGTCAGCAGGATTACCACATCACCGATCGTTCTATCCTCTGAAGAATACGTGATGAAAGCATTGCACGGTGTGTTCGGAGTAATTATAATACAACGGCTTGATTGCGAAATTACTTTGCATAAGGCAGGAACTAATCTTAAAAGTTCATTTCGAAAATCAACAAATTGTGAAATTAAACAAATGTCAAAATTCTTGTTTTTAGTTTGCAGTGCTTCCACCGGCTGCTTTAACATGACTTTTAAAGCATTTAAAGCTCAGAGCATCAAGTAAGGCTCAGAGAGGGTTAAAGTCATCATTGTAGATTTTGGTGATATAATGTGAAAACTGGTCCTCCTGGTCCTGCCCTCCAGTGTAGCAGATGGCTGTTCTGACCCTGCTGTTTGAGGCTGTACAGTAAAAGAAATATGCAAACAGTAAAGACTCCCCCACTCCATAAATCAATGTGCATTCATCCTTATCATGCATAATGAAAACTCATTGGGCCTTGTTGGAATTAATGGGCATGAGCCAGTTTGCCCTGATAGAAATAACAAAACAATTAACTGGGAGCTGTTCCACAGGTTTATGCAGATCCTGTAAACTGAACAGTATGAGTAACTCACATTAGTTATAGTTATGATTTTTGCTTTATTATGCAATGTTGCTAAATATAAAACCTTTAAAATACTCAGTAGTGCAGTAATATATTATTATGACCAGAGGAGCATTACACAGTGACATGATATACCAAACCTTACAGACCCAGTCAGTGACCTGTGAAAAGTCCACCTTAGACTGTAGACACTTCTCTGCCACCTCTCGATGACTAATGCACAGCGACTGGTGTCAGGAGGGCACGACAGCGCTTAAAGAAGCAGAGCAACGTCTTTTATGTAACAACATCAAAGACTGTGAACAAAATGTTTGCACACTGGCTGCTATGACCCTGTCAGCTGCGTACTTGTCAAAAATCTGCACTCCCCGGGGATGATCAGGATTTGTGTATGTGTGTCTGTGCTTGGTTAATTCTTATACTTTGTACAGCTGTATTACGCCCTGTGATTCTACTGTAATGTCTCTATCTCTTGGTTAACCAGCCTGGACCACCACAGCAGATGCTGCAGTGCAATTAAGAACAGAGGATGTAATGATGTCTTTTTTTTTCATGTTTCTCTAAAATCCATGTTACAACCAAAGCAGTTCCCCTCATGTTAATACAATGTCTATAATAACCCCACGCTGTGCTGACACTTGAATGGTTGTCGACTGAAATTATATAACACAACATGCCATATCTATGGCCTATTAGGAGTGCAGCCTTGGGTAACAACAGCTCCCATGCCCTTAGAAAACGTATGCAGTGAGGCTTTTTTATTCATGGACCAACACCTAATGGATATATGAGATTTAAAGTGCCCAAATTATGCTCATTTCAGGTTCATAATTGTATTTTGAGGTTGTACCAGAGTAGGTTTACATGGTTTAATTTTCAAAAAACACCATATTTTTGTTGTACTGCACATTGCTGCAGATCCTCTTTTCACCCTGTGTGTTCAGGTCTCTGTTTTAGCTACAGAGTGAAGCATCGCACTTCTATCCCATCTTAGTTGGGAGGCGCACATGCGCCGTAGCTAGGTAAGGATCACATCAGATTTATCCTGTTTCTTTCTACAACTTCAGTTAGTACAAGGCAGGATTAGCTGGGAGACTTCTTCTAAACGTGAGCGCACTACGGTTAGCCACCTTGTCTTGGCTACTGACGTAGAAAGCCCTGCAGATTTTGAACAGCTCACCCAGAGACTGAAGGCAAAGACATTCAGAAACCCGTATCTCACTCAAAACAGCATGGATGGGTGTGTAGGCGTGTGGAAGCACCAGAGACACAAAATAACACCCCAAATCCCAGAAAAAGTGCCCCTGCCTCTAAAGGCCCTGACACATCAACCCGATTATAGGCCGTCGGACAGTCTGGCGAGGTCAGTGACACGAGTCTGTTCGGTGTGTTCTGTGCCGTATCAGTCGGCCTTCATTTGGGCCGATTTGACATTTTGAATTGGAAGGCGGGCAGTCGGACTCAATGACTTGGTGGAGTGCTAACCCGGAAGTGACGACCGGGATGAGCGTGACTAGAGTCTCTCAAAATCTGACAAAAACCTTTTAAACTGACCTTTGTTGATCTGAAATGAAGACAGATTCAGCAACTGCATGGCCTACTTAAAATATTTTCAGAAACGCGTTTCGGTGAACTATTTTCGTAAAATACAAGATCGTATTCCGAAAGAGCCGCCATGATGGTCTGGCTTTGAAATTCCGGAGAAGACAGACCCACGTGACGTGTTCATCCAATCAGCTGGCGGTTTTAAGTTTTTGGGCGACAATACAGATTAGCGCCACCTGCTGTTATGGAGACGTATTACGTCTCGCACACGCGCAGAAAGTACGCTCATGTCGGCATCGCTTCGGTGTGTTCCGAGGCACTTTTTTGACCAACTTGGGGAGGCAGTCAGTCCGACTGCCTTTTCTGCCGCAGGTCGGGCCGTCGGGTTGGTGTGTCAGAGCCTTAATACATCAGCCAACCAGGGACTTCGCTACTCTTAAAAAGGAAAAGCCAGGAAGTCAAACTCTACACAAAAAGTAGATTTGTCTTTTTTTATCCAGCATTTTGGAAGAGGAGGAAAAAACAATTGTCTTGTAATTCAGCCAGCATTACTTCTTCTTCACAAGTCTTCTTTACAAGACAACATTTTTTCACACTGCCAGCTCTAAGTGTGTTTGAGAAGGTCTTTGCAGAAGTCCACTTGTCACACTGCGAGCTAATTCAAAAGAGATGCAGTTTTAATGTTACATTATGAAATGTAAATAACTGATTATCTCCAAATTGTTGCTTACAGTGTTTACACTCTGCATCAAGTATATGCACTCCTCCTTTATGAGAGGTGTACATTCAAATATATGTTTATTACTAAGGCTGTAGTTAGTGGTGGTGTTGAACCACACTGCATTATATTGAGAAGTGTTTCTTATATCCCCCGCCTCCATTGCATGTTAAAGTTGAAGTTGTATTGGATTGCAATCGATTTTAAGGTTATACCTAATAATGTGGCCCCTGAGTGTAATCCTATGATGAAAGTTCTGATTCTGAAAGAGCCACTGTGATATTGTTGCGCCCTCTACTGGTTAGAATTGTAGCACCACCAAAAGAGATCATTTCAATACAGTTGGCATATGTCTGCAGTGTGAAATAAGAATGGGGGAAGTGGTTAGAGAAAACCTGCACACATTGATGTTATATAATAGAAAGGTGTTTACTTAATGTAAGGTTGTTTTGTTTGCAGTTGTTTGTTTAGTCTGTTGTTCTACAAGATCAGCAAATGACAAATAGTTATTGATTTTTTCACAGGTTTGCACAATCAGTCTCATGTCTCAGAACGATTAGCATGTTAATCTATTCTCCTCCCTCCATCTCCTCTCCTGCTGTCGAGGCAGGCTGCTGAGACCTCTGCTGCGGAGGGAGGGCTTCGTTGCCATCTGGGCTGCAGCAGGGAGTGGCAACCAAGATACACATTCAACCTTTTTGTACTATCAGCAAGACACATGGAGGAATAAGAGGATAACAATAGACGACAGAGGAAAAACTAAATAAATCCATCAAAATAATAAAGATGTACATTACAAGCCAAAAGTTTGGACACACCTTCTCATTCAATGTGTTTCTTTATTTTCATGACTATTTACATTGTAGATTCTCACTGAAGGCATCAAAACTATGAATGAACACATATGGAAGTATGTACTTAACAAAAAAGTGTGAAATAACTGAAAACATGTCTTATATTTTAGATTCTTCAAAGTAGCCACCTTTTGCTTTTTTTGATAATTCTGCAAACCCTTGGTGTTCTCTCAATGAGCTTCATGAGGTAGTCACCTGAAATGGTTTTACCTTCACAGGTGTGCTTTGTCAGGTTTAATTAGTGGAATTTTTTCCCTTATTAATAAAAAAGCAAAGGGTGGCTACTTTGAAGAATCTAAAAACATGTCTTCATTCATATGCTGCCTTCAGTGAGAAATCTACAATGTAAATAGTCATGAAAATAAAAAGGAAACGCATTGAATGAGAAGGTGTGTCCAAACTTTTGGCCTGTACTGTATATGTGGTCTTAATATAAATAAAAGGCGCCGTCACTAAAGACATTCGCAGTTACAACTAAATAGATGCTTAAAACATTGTTCAAAACTGCCCAGCTTTGCAGAGTACCTAGCTTCAGGGTCTGTTGTGAATTATTCTGGGATGACAGCACGCTGCAGCCTTATGTTTACTTTAGGAACCTCCAGAGAAAAAGCTATTCTTCAGAGGGAGTCTGAAAAGTAAAAAAGTAGTGAGGAGGCAGTGGATAAAAAAAAAACTCAATAAACAAAAGTCAATTACTCTCTTCTCAAATAGAAGAGAATATAATGGATTGTGTGAAATAACACATGCACCACACAAAGAAATAATGTATACATAGAGTACAGTGAGACTCAAAAAATGTGGATTTTTAAATGTGGTTGGTCACTGAATGCCAGGTCTGGGGTTTTCAGCTAAGAGCATTGCTGATATTCCTGCCCTGCTCTTCATCCTGATTCCCTTTCCATGTTCAGATTCATGTCTTCATCAGTAACAAGGCCCTGTGATAAATTCTGCTGTTCAGACGCTAATACAGAGTCTGGCCAGCTGCCAGCTCCATCAGCAGACAGCTCTGTCTGTAGAACTCCTCTTCTGTCTCTCTCTCCGTCTCCTGGAGACAAACGACCTCATCCCTGCCATCGCTCTGTGGCCACCATCAATTATCACTGCTCGCTGTCTCATTCTCTCCTCGCTTCACTCTCCCCTTCAACCTCACTCTCATTTTATTTCTTGTTTTCTTCACACCCCATTTCATTATCGATTCGAATGCAGGATGACAAGAGCTTGATGTCTCTTTTGCAATGCGCAATGCTATTTTTCATTTTATACAGCAATAGTAAAACCTGCAGGCTAATAGCAAAGATAATAACTGCAGGAGCCATATATTTACATGCTTTTCACAAGCTGTTGGTTTGACAGGATGGTTCAAATGATTAAGCAAGAGTGTCATTCTTGCTGTACAGATGCTTAACTTTGGGGTCAGCAGCATGTTGCCTGAGTTAAAATCAGCCACCGCAGCCATGAAAGCTGGCAACAGTCTGCCATTAAAACTATAAACAACAGAGTAAAGGGTGAAATGACCTGGTCATAAAATCTGGCTAGTCACTGGGTTTGATGTACAGTTCTGGGTTCTATAAAAACTGCCTTTGCTCTGAGCTCCACAGCCATTAGTGGGAATGATTATCGCCATATATTTCATCCTGTAGTCGCCTACTGAAGTTTTAGGTAATAGCAACTCCAAGGTCTTGCTCGTGACAGTAGAGGGAAAACAAATGATTATTATAAGAGGGTAAAGGTAATTGGTCATAATTCACAAGGCCCACAAATGAGTCTCTGGCCATAATCAAAGCTGGTTTCCATAGACTGAAGGTGCCTGTTTGACAGGCTGTATGTCTGGCTACATGAAGTTGTTACACTCCCGGCTCTCCATACTGTATATGTGCCAACTTTAAGAGGAAAATGATTTTGAGTTGCACGATTTTAATGATATCATTTCACCAGTCACCACAATATCTAAAAGCATTTTCAGGCTTTAGAACAACTTACAATTAAAAAGACCTTGCTTTACACCAGGGGTCAGCAACCTTAGGCACACGTGCCACCATTGGCACGGGGATAACCACTGGCACACTACCAACAAGTGTGCAAGAGGGTTATTTGGAAATGTTGAAGTATCCTCTAATCCTCATGCCAAATGACCTCTTTCACAGGCATTGGCAAGAGCACAGCCTGTTATTTACGATAATTTGACTTTTCCCCCATCCACATTCTGCAAAGACCCGCCCTACACCTAGACCTGCTTTTGATTGGTTTTTGTTGCCTTCTTCACAGAATGGAGGCGCAAAGGAAAGAAAATTTGCCTGAGCAGGCTCGATGCTGTTTGGCTTAATGCTGATATGCCAGACTGATTAACAAGAGCATTTTAAAATGGCACTTCATATTAAAAATGTTGCAGATCCCTGCTTTGCACATTTACAGGATATACTGTAGAGGTGAAATGCAGGAGGACGCATTCAGTTCCTTTACTGAAGTGTAACTACCTCAAATTTGCACTTAAGTACAGCAGGTGATTGAATGTAGGCTACTTATATTCCACTACTGGGGAAATGTTCAAAGTTGAATACCCGATTCAATTTTCCATCGTGTTGCATTGTAATAGTACACCAACTAATAATATATTGAACTTGATTTTCACCCTTCATATATGAACATATAAAGACATAGACCAATGACAAACATTTGTATTCACTGTTCATAAATCCAAAACAGTGGAAATTAAATTATAGTTGAAATAACCATTAATCACCACTAGATGGTATCATTAATGTCACTGTGCTTCAGGAAGTGACATAATGATGATGACTAGTCGGCTGGAGGCTTGAAAGTCCATCCCAATGTCAGTCTGTTGCTGCTCACAAGCTGCATGTTGCACTGTGGGACAGCTTGTCTTGATCCAAGGATGTCATCATCTCCATACACATAATATGTAAGTCAAGTTCCTCTGGCGTTCATTGGGAATCTTAAATCAATGCTCTGTCTGACTGTGTTTCATTCCACAGAAAGAAGACTGAAATACATATGCAGTTCTGAATGGCCATGCACGCTGATATCTGATATCAACTGGTATTCCAGCACTGAAGTTAGCGGGCCAGACAAAACAAACACTGGTTTCTGGCTGTAACCATAGATAGCATGAAATTAATTTAAGCAATCAAAGTCATACTACTTGTGTGTGCAGGAAATATAGTCTAACTTCCTAATAAAACAGCGAGAAACTGCATAAAGCAAACAAAAGTTTGCTGCAAGTCTTAAAAGTAAGGCAATAAAAATTTATAGTGGCTTTAAAAAAAATCACACTGACTTTGTCAAAACACATGGACACACAAAGACTTCAATAAGCACAGTTGCCTGTTTGATACTCAAAGGCCGCTGCTCTCTAGTCTTTTCCTTGGGGTCAAAGGTAAAGCCCTGACCTGATGAGGCCTACATGCTCTTGTTAATAAAACAATAAACAGCAGTCTTCTCTCAGTAACCCCCCAGTCACCACCCTCTGACTTTTCTGAAAACCAAACATTCATCCCCTTACTCTTAACTCAAACTACAACTTGCATACAGGCATGCAATGTATGTGTGTTTGTGCCCATACAAATGCATCATTTTGAACATCATTCCAACCACAGTGATATAGAGTCATAATAATGATGTATGCTAAATCCTGTTTACACATGAGTGCTAAAAGGGAGTTTAATAAGACTTTATTTACTCTTTGTCCACCATATGTGATGTTCCCGAGTGTTTGAAATCTAAGATCAGTCACAGAGGGGGGCCCTGTGGCTCCCAGGACACCTAATACTCTGCGTGCTCCAGGGCCGGTGAGAAGAAAAAGAGCACAATTGGATTAGATACCAAAATAGGGTCAGTGTTTGTTTTAATCAATGTGGTGACACAGGGAGCTCTTGAAAGCACCGGGTAAAGAGAGCCTGGAGAGAGAGAAAGAGAGAGAAAGAGAAGGGGAGAGAGAGTAAAGGAGACAGATAGTGAAAGAGATGGAGAAAGGGGGAGAGAGAGACAGAGAGGGCAGCCGGGGTGATTGGTCCCCAGGCTATGGCTGGATAATGGAGACTAGAGGCTGGAGGGGAAGCTGTCTGGGGGGTGGCTGGCCTTTCAGAGTTCACTGTCAGGTCTCCAAACCAAGGGGACAGTGGTCACTTCCACTATCCCAGCATTCGTCCAAATGAGCTTTTACGAACATGTGGTGTAGCTGGTTTGTTTTCCACACAACACCAACATATCATCTGACAAAGAGTGCTTCTGAAGAAATGAGCATCCATGAAATTGATGACTTATCTCAACAACCGTTCGCTTTGTTGGTTTGGTGTTGACGGGGATTCAAATAAAGTTGTTTTAAAAACATTTGAAATCTGAGGCTGGGAATGTCAACTGACTTGTCTTCGCCTGGGCTATCTGATTATCAAATGTTTTTGTAATGCTAGGCACACTGGATAAGAAGAAAGTGAGAGTGCTGAAGCTTATGATTGAGGAAGATAGTGTGCACTATCAGGCAGGGAAAAATCTAGTGTGAGTGCAAGGCTTTGGCTTTTTCCCATTAAGGTTGTTGCAAGATTACCTTAGCCAAGTCAATGAATTGTGGCTCTTGGGGAGCGAATCGTGGTCGCAGTTGACTAGACTTTCCATGGCAGGACTTAAGATCCGTATTGGGGATACACCACTGAATTTCAGATGTCAAAAATGATTTTCCTCCATCCTGAGAACAAATTTACTCTTTATCGGGAGGGACATTTATTATCGTTCACATGGACAGTAACAAAAAGAGCAGTATTCTTCTTGCCCATAATCTGTGATGTTACATTTTAGCTCCCTGAAGAATAAACAGGAAAAGATGGAAAGGTCGGTGGACTCTTGATCAAATAGATGTATTTTCTGGTTCATTACCAACCTCAAAGTCAGTCTCCATTTTATGGTCAGTGGAGTAGCTCCAGACTGTGGATCTAAGTGGTATTACAGATTAATGTTGTAGCTGTCTGGCCTTGTGAGTAACTTGGTTATTTAGTTCCAAAATACCAATTGAGCTCATGACATACAGCATATAAATACTTAAAATGAGTGCTATTTCCCTTTCAGTGCCACCCATGTACAGTCCACTGACCTCAGAGTTTTGTTACACATTACACATACATCACATACTATCAAAATAGTGAAGAAATACAAATCTTCATCATATTATTTCTGTGTAAAGTTGCACAAAATGAGGTTCAGTGTGATATATATTTAGTCTTGTATGCAGTTTTTCTGCTGTGTAAGCATGTGCATGTTTGTGTGCATGTCTCTATAAATATACAGTATATTTGTGTGTCGGAAAGCGGCAAGAGAGCAAAAGCGAGAGTGTCCCAACTCCTGCATATCAATCAGCCCTCTGCGTGGTGTTTGGTAATGGTATCCCCTGGTCGGAAGTGCAAATCCAGCTGCTGCGAAGTGGCCATAAATTAGATTTTCTGAAACTTGGTGCAGACGTAGTCTCCAGTGTGTCGTTTAGTAGAGCGCTCACACCCCACTCGCCAACTGCAGCTTTCATTATCATTACCTAAATCCCTTAAACTTTGCTGATTGATTGTCACATAGGCTACCTCAAATTATCTCAGTTGTGCATCAGCTCTTTATCCTGCTGCAGGGCTTCTTCCCTTCAAGTCGCTAAAAGTTAGTTTCAGTTTAACTTGAACCTCCAGCAGTGCAATTTATCTCTTCTAAAAAGCGGAGACATGTTGAAAACATTACAACTCATGCTTTTGCTCTCTGAGCCTAGAGGTTAGTGTGATGTGCCTGCTGAAAGCTTTTCCAAATCACACAAAAATCAACTGAGTAAGTTCAGATTTTTGCAGCTGCTTTCTATTCCTCAATGTGCAGAGTAATTCCCAACAGTTTATTTTCTATCCAGCCACTTCAGCCCCCAAGGTCATTTGCTTTTTTCTCTTTCTAAACAGGCAGAATTCTCACAAGACCTTTCTTGGTGGAACTCTACTCAGTCTGATTCGCTATGCTGGTCTGTTCTTCCCCAGCAGACTCGTGGCAGCCTCATTCAGATGTTCAGAGAGTTCCTTTAATTTACAGACCTCATCTTTTGCCTGAGATCTACTGATAACAACACGGCAGGGCCAGTTTCAGCTGCATGTGGCCTTTTACACAGATTACAGATAACAGCTTAACATTCTTTGTACTGATTCAAAAAGATGTTCTCCGTGCCTTTTATAATCTAGAGTTTAGAGACAGCACAAATAGTAAGGTAAAGTAATACCAGTTGTATGCAGTAGTGTAGTCTGATTTATTGTAGTGGGTATACTGTACTGTATATGTATGGGCCTATATATATGGGGGGGTGGGGGCATATCATAGTGGGGGGTCTGGGTGTCCTCCCCCAGGAAAACTTTCAGCATCAAAGACTTCATTTCCTACATTCTGACACACTTTTATGCACCAGTTTATGAAGGAAATACCACTATTTAGCCTATGCGATGAAAAAAAAAACCCAAATATATCAGAATTATAATGGAAAGTATGTTGTTACATGTCAATGTGCATTTTTAGGTGGATATATGGAAATCCTGAAGCTTTCTTAGTGGGTATACTGCGTACACCTGCGTATCACGTAGACCACACCACTGGTTGGGCTCAAATGTCTGTGTGTATATAAATAGGCCTACTGTCATTGCAGCTATGTCCTGCACAATAAAAAGACATTTGAAGGCGAAGGATGAGTCACAGCAGAGACAAAACATAGCCACCATGCTAGCTTCAGTGAGCTGTGGGTGAAGTGGTGCATTATGGCCAGTGTCTGGGTGGTTGTTTGGGGGGCCGTGCTCTGTGCCCAGGCCCTCGGGGCACCAGTAGCAGGATGGGCCCGAGCATCCGCTGAGAGGATGACCCCAGCTATCCCTGTGGAGTTTGGCTTGTACAGCTGTATCTGATTGGACAGGAACAAAGAGCTGCGCTGCACCAGGGGGTTTGGCATTCAGCAGATATAAGAACTGATCCTCTTAGACAAGAATCATATTCTCACCCACAGTTCATTATAGAGTAATCTGTATTTCTGAGAATGATGGGAAACATGGTTTAAGGAACATGCGTTTAAATATGCAAAAACTATTATTTTATTTCTGCAAGGCAAACATGATGGCTGTTAAAAGTATAGGCTAACTAATCTTGACCTTTTACCAGCAGTAGGCCTACTAATGTTAATGCACATTTTCCAACTTAAATTTATATCTATCTATCGATAGAGCCTGTGTGTTATTTTTGAGTTCTTACATGTTTTATTGGGCTTGTAGTCCAGAAGTATGCTACATCTTTCACACCTTGACTCATTTTATTATTAAATAGCATAGCAACAAATCCTTCTGACACCACTGATAGCAACAGGAAAATATGAACACGGTAAATTGGTTATAATTTTGCAACTGACATCCTTTCCCTCAGCTGAACTCGCAAAAACAGACAGATTTATTGTGAGGCGATCCGAAGAAAACGTGTTGTTCTTCCGCGGACTTTCATAAGTAATTGTCCAGAATATAGCTGACAGGTTTGTTCCAAAAAAATTTGAGAAATCTGGTAAGCTACCGGAGACCTCCTGTGCGTCAGGAGTTTTTTTTGTTGATGCGCTGGAAACGGAGGCCGCTGCCAAAGCCGCAGGTCCTGTCTGGAGCCTCAGGATTACAGACTTGTTGTGTGTGTGTGTGTGTGTGTGTGTGTGTGTGTGTGTGTGTGTGTGTGTGTGTGTGTGTGTGTGTGTGTGTGTGTGTGTGTGTGTGTCAGTTGATGTCTGTCTGTCACAATTCCAGAGCTATCATACACACTGTCCCAAACACTAATGTAAAGGCTGCGATCTTTATAAGACAATTGATCATCAAGATCCCAGCAAAAGTCAATTTGAAAAAGGCTGATTTCCCCATCGAAGATCATGTTTGTAGTTTTAAACGGTCCATTTAGATTACCAGTCGTTACTAGCTATAAAAAAATTGCCTATGCCTATACTATAGCTAGTATGTGTATAATATAAAAAATAATGTAAAAATAGGTTAGCTAGGCCACTCCCTACATTTTGAAACAGGTTATTATATTTTTTGCGTTGTGTAACGGCTTCAAGCTTTTTGTGAACACGGAGCATAAGAAAAAAATCACTTTATTTTTACTCACTGCAAACAACAACTAAAGATTTCAAAGTGAACATTTTCTCTCAATTATTCGTCCTAAAATAATAAGCCAACAATAATCTTTTTGAAAGCCATACCTCTGTGAAAATCAAAGTTTAGATAATGAATTTATAAAGATTACAAAATTTGAGCAATTATCCTTCGTGCGTTTTCTTGCTCTAATTCATTATTTCACAATACAGAAATAGAAAACTGTGAGAAACTCGTTTCTTTCAATCAGTGAAAAACGATCTTATCTTATGGAGATGCATGTTATAATTATAATGCTAATGTCCTGTCCATATATATATATATATATATATATATATATATATATATATATATATATATATATATATATATATACACGTATATAGGCTATGTTAAAATTTAAAAAAAACCTGAGAAACTCGTTTCTTTCAATCAGTGAAAAACGATCTTAACTTATGGAGATGCATGTTATAATTATGCTGTCATGTCCATATAGGGCTAATATAATATATATATATATATATATATATATATATATATATATATATATATATATATATAACTCAATATTCTGCTTTTGTTCACTATGATAGAAAGGATGAAAAAAGGTAAATAATGTTTGTTAAAATATTAGTGGCCAAATTGATAACAAAGACAACGTTTCTGGTTGCCTAGCCTACAGTTTAAGCATCCGTTGATTAGTGTATTCCAGTTTAATATTCCAAACCTACACTCTGTATAGTCGCTATTTAAGCAGCATTTCTACTGTTATATCACATGGAACAGCAGGATTTTAGGTTATAACTTGAATGAGTGAAACCAATTTACTATGGCTTAATCTTAAAGCTAGTTACATTCTATTTAGATATAGCCTAGGCCTCTCATAAATATATTCTAATAAATGTTACAACTAATTTAATGAATTAATTATCCTATTTTCCTGTGCTATTTATAATTGATTTTTATTTAAATGTAGGTCTATTTTTCAGTAGCCCACGTGTCCACACTTTTTGACTGACAGCTGGACATCAGATATGAACACAGGTGCATCATGTCTTCCCATGGACACTTTACCCAGTGTCTGCGGGACAGGAGGACCTGAGGAGGTTCCTGTCCTCTGGCTCTGGATAATTCAAATCCCATGATCTCCATGTCGCCGTCGGTGCTGTTTATCGCTGCTCGACCATCTCTAATTCAATCCGAGACCCCGGGTCACGGGCCGTGTTGGAGGGTGTAATAAAAACAACAAAACAGCATCAATACGATTAGCTATTAGGCCTAATGTACTTACCGCTAAGGTAATACAATAATTCGCCCTGCGTTTAACTCGGCCAGTTGCATTTTAAAGCAAATAAAACCAGTCACAAGTAGCCTATGGTTACCTCAATTGGCCAATAATGGTCAAGGCAAAGTAACATAGCCGACGCCAAAGAAATAGTCTTTATTGACCATTTCTAATCTAATGTTATCTTATTTGAACCTGCGTCAATAACAACGTTGATTCGCTGTTTTATAGGCTATATTTATAACCTGAATATAAACAGACCAGATGAGATAAAGTGGATTTTGATAACTATTAATTTGAGAAATAAAAAAATAGCCTACATTATACACATATATACATTTCACATATGCTGACAGTTAGCAAAAGCAACAAACTTACTAGGCTATAGACTATAGGCCTACATTTGTTTTAAATAATATAGCCTATATAATATTCTTTAGTCTATTCCGTTACGAAAGCGTCACCGCCCAACAGGGTTGAACTCTTCGTCACCGGTTCTCGGTCCGCTATAAAACACATTTAGGCCTAGGGATTAGCCTATTTATTTTTAGCTCTGGCGTGTGTCTGCTGTATCTGGGCTTTAGCTGATACTTCCAGAAGGTTTTGCTAAGGTGCGTGTTTACGGATTCCTGGAGATTGCAAGTAAGGAGCGAGGCTGTAGGCTACCGGTCTGTCCTTCATTAAGAGCCAGTCCTAGCAGAGCGGCATTTATCACGACATCCTGAGCTTTCATAACCCGGTGTTCCCGCACACACCACACACACACACACACACACACACACACACACACACACACACACACACACACACACACACACACACACACACACACACACACACACACACACACACACACACACACACACGCAGCATTTCTCTTTCTTAGCTACTGTGCCAAGCAAGCCTCCTTCTTAAACTCTCTGTAACCCATATAAAAGAGGTTAAGTGCTCGTATTAAACTGCTAAAATGTCAGAACGTAAGCTAGCACCTGTAGGCTACATGGATGGATTAGCCTATCCTGGGAATAATTTGATGAAGCTTATTTTTTTTTACACTTCAGAAGTCTTAGGTAGGCTATGTGAAAGAACAACACAAGACAATTAGAAAGATATTATGCATTAAACACATTTGTTTAAGAGATTTGTGAGATTAGAACATTATCTATAAACTAGGCTATCATAGATTAAAATATATATACTCATTGAACTATGAATCAACAAAAATGCCATGATGATTTAAATGTATGAATCTGAAAACCTTTCATGGACCCCCTGGCAGAGTGCCACAGGACCAACAAACAGAAGACCCACTTTGAGAATCACTGGGCTATGGGGCCTTCAGCGTGCTGCTATGACAACCCCAGTCAAGGCAATGTTGTGGAGCAGTTGCGATATAAATTATTTCTTCTTTTTTTTTGCATTAAGCTGCTTCTATACTTATGATGGAAACAGTAAATGTGCAACGTAAAATATCTGAGTGAACTGGCACTGCACTCATCTGTTGTGAGCCCTTATGGTAGGTCTGTCTTGGATTTGAACTAAGTGCTCCACATTTCCAAAACTACAGTAAGAAAACAACACAGCATCTATTGCAACAGAACAAAGACTGCGGCACTTGTCAATTTTAGTCTGTCTGCACTGTCAAGGTCCTTGGGTTTGAAGATGGTTTTGAAGATGTGTCACAATCTTTCTAGTAGTGAAATTAATATAAACAGTTATCCTTTTCAATGTTTTATGCCCTGTCAGATATCTGTCAAAAATATTTTCATACAGTAAAATTCTAAGCAAAGCAGTACCACCTATTGTGTGTATTGTGTCTTTCTTTCTGACAGATACGTACCTGGCTCATCTCGTGTATGTTGTGGCTGTGGATCCCGACTTGCTGCTAACACTCGCTGGGCTCCAGTGTGCTCCATGACGCCTCATACCAGGTCAGACAGAGGACAGCAACCCCACTTCCCATTTCCCTTTCGAAACCTCAACCCCCATCGCGACAGCAGACTAGCTTGAGCTTCCCAGAATGCACCTCTCCAACCGGCCGACCTCGGGGTCGGCAGCTGTCAATCACATCCTCAGCTGGCCCAGCAGCTTCTGGACATAGACTGGAGGATGTGAGGGAGGCCTCTGAGAGGAGCCCTGCTGCATATGGGATCATCTCTGTGCATTCATGGCGGCTAATTAAATTAGCTATCCTTCTCCTATTCTAATGCAAACCTCAGGTTGAATCGCCACCCTGTACGTGAGAGGAAAGGCCCCAGGCAGTGATAGCCAGACAAAGACAGCCAGCTTATATGAAGTACAGAGTTTTACTTCATTCTTGCTGGCTGTCTATCTTGGTGTTCCTCTGGCAGGTCGATCTTAATAAATTCTCCATCTACATGCTGTTGGTGGATCGCACAGATTGTCACTGGAAAAGGTCAGATCTTTGTTTACTCTCTACACACATGACAGACATTATTCACAATTATAACATCACCAAATTATTATATAAACGTGGATTTTATGCAAAAAGAGAAGTGCCCGATCACTTACTTTGATCAAAGTTGTGTCTGCAAGTATGTGCCATAAGTTGTGTGTGTACGAGAGAGGATGCAAGGTGTAACAGGGCGTGACAAAGCCCTGCAGACTGACAGCCAGGTCGAGAGGATGTAGTGGAGGGAGGGATGGAAGTGGCTCTCTAGCCCCAGGGTCGCAGGGTGTTCAGTGAGAGTGCAGGGTCACCTTTATCCACACTGTCTGTGCCCAGAGCCGGGAGGCAGCTGGGGGAGACCTGGGACTCCCAACAGGCTGAACTGATTTCCTGTGCAGGGTCATGCCCAGGACAGGCTTGGAGGACAAGGGTTTAGAACCATGGGGAGCAGTGAGTGGAGCTGGTCATGGTATGGACAGCGAGTTCATTCTATTTTCTGCCATTTCCCTTCTAACCATCGCTTTGCCTGTGAGTGGGCAAAGTTAAAATGCACCGATCTCTGACTATGGTCACATAATGTGCTTATTTAATAAAGGACAATGCTCTGTTAAAAGTTGGACTTTTCAGTGCATGAATGAATGGATCCCCCCTCTCCCCCCCCAAGTATATTAAACAAACCACTGCACACAGACGTCCACGCAGACTCGTAGTAGGCTTTGATTCCTCAGCAAATAACATACCCATAATCCTCTACATCTTATGCTCTCTTGATGCAGTATTCATATAAACACTGTTACCTGCGGTGGCTCTGAGATCATAGCGCAGACGTTATTCCTCTTGCCCACATTTCTGGAATGCATTTACTCAGCTGGGTTCGTGTTCTGCTGCCTCGGGCTACAGAGGACATGCTTGTCACGAGATTTGAGAAACATATCCGTGTCCCCCGTGTGTACATCTTAAAAACCTATATTCCCCTCTCACAGGATTATGAGGTTTTTAATGGTGGTCAGCCAGACAGTTTGACAAATGCTGGCAACTACACGTATGCAGACGTTAACGGGGATGAATACACTCGGAGTGTGGGAGGGTAAAAGGTGGCATTATGGTTGTGATTAACATGACAGCGCTGCTTTTTGTAGCCTCTGCGCTCTACTGATTTAAACATGTTAATCTAAGTCATGTTACACATAAATGTCATTAGGCCTTATATCTAAGGTCACTAATCATTTTAAACTTGAAGGAGCTCTTCCTTTCCAGGGAAGCAGCCATGTCTTTGTGTCCAGATGAAGACTGGAATTTTCATTTTGTTGACTATACTTTTATGAGTCTCTTGTTAAAGAGAAGAATGTAGTTTGAGAGTATTATCTGCACATTGGATTATGAATAAGTCATTAGAATTAAAACATATTTTCTTGTTGGTTTATTAATGTTTTTCTTTTTCTTTTTTTTAAATCAGCTTTTCTCTATTTGTCATTGAAATTCTGAAGTTAGACTTTGTACAATAGCGATTGAAGCAAAAATTTGAGCTCACTTGGAGCCATCATTCACATGTCATCTTAACTCCATATTTCTTGTTGCACAGCCTTTTTTTTTTCCTACACTTGGATCTGTAACGTGGACACTTTGATATTTCAGAGCTCAAAATGGATTCAAATGGGGT